>NC_058518.1:73143286-73443735 GCF_904849725.1 Hordeum vulgare subsp. vulgare
TCATTTCAGGGTTTTTCTTCCGTTTGGATTCCATTCCAAAATCAGATCTGAAAAGAGTCAAAAAACACGGAAAAACAGGAACTGGCACTTGGCACTGAATTAATAAGTTAGTCCCAAAAAAGATATAAAAGGTACATAAAACAACCAAAGAAGACAAGATAACAGTGTGAAACCATACAAAATTATAGATACGTTTGAGACGTATCAACGACCCAAAGGGCTTCATGGGCTGTGAGAGGAGGTGTACCAGCCCTTGGTGGGCTGGCCAAAGCCTCCCCTGAAGGCCCATGCGGCTAGGAGTAGAGGGATAAGGCAAGAAAGTTTAAAAGGAAAGGAGGAAGAGTCCTCCCAAGGGAGTCCACCTCCCTTATGGGAGGAGGACTCTCCCTTAGCTTCGGCCGAACCTCTCCTCCTTGGAGGAGGATCCAAGGCAGCCTCCCCTCTCCCTCCTCATATATATACTAGAGGTATTGAGGGTTTTTGAGACACAAAAATTAGCCATGTGCTCCCTCTTACTCTAGATCGTAGTTCTTCCTCTAGTCTAGTTCGACGGTGGTTAGGCGAAGTCCTACTAGATTAGTTCAACACACCACCACCACGCCCCCGTGCTGGAGAACTTATATACCTCTCCGCCCCTCTTGCTGGATCAAGAAGGCGGTGATCGTCATTGAGTTGTACGTGTACTGAACGCGGAGGTGTCGTCCGTTCGGCACTAGATCGGGATGGATCGTCATGGGATTTCGGGACGGTTCGTGATGAGATCGTGGTACGGACTGCGATTTGGATCGCGAAGATGTTCCACTACATCAACCACATTAGATACGCTTCCACTTAGCGATCTACAAGGGTATATGGATCCGATCTCCTCTCTCATAGATGATCATCACCATGGATAGGTCTTGCATGTGCGTAGGAATTTTTTTGTTTCCCTGCGACGTTCCCCAACAGTGGCATCATGAGCTAGGTCTATGCGTAGATGATATCTCGAGTAGAACAGAAAATAGTTTGTGGGTGTTGATGTTCAATTTGCTGCCCTCCTTAGTCTTTTATTGATTCAGCAGTATTGTTGGGTTGAACCGGCCTGGATCAACATTACTCGTACGCTTATGAGAGACCGGTTTGATCGACTAACGTGCAAATTGTTGCATAAATATGACTGCAGATGTCTGTTTCTTCAACTTTAGTTGAATCGGATTTGACCGAGGCAGTCCTTGGAGAAGGTTAAATAGCAATTTGTATATCATCGTTGTGGCTTTGTGTAAGTAAGATGCGATCATACTAGATACCCATAGCAGCCACGTAAAATTTGCAACAATAAATTAGAGGACGTCTACCTTGTTTTTGCAGGGTATGCATGTGATGTGATATGGCCAAAGACATGATATCATATACTGAATGTATGAGATGAGCATGTTGTAATAGTTAAAATATCGACTTGCACGTCGATGCTATGACAATCGACAGGAGCCATAGGGTTGTATTTAATTATTTTTGTGCTTGGAGATGCTTTGCTTTATTGCTAGTCAGTAGCTTTAATAGTAACAACATAGTTAGCACGACAACCTCGATGGCAGCACAATGATAGAGATCATGATGATGGAGATCATGGTGTGGCGCCGGTGACGATGGAGATCATGCCGGTGCTTTGATGATGGAGATCAAGAAGCACAAGTTCATGGCCATATCATGTCACTTATGATTTAAATGTGATATTAAACCTTTTTTTGCACCTTATTTTGCTTAGGACGACGGTAGCATTATAAGGTGATCCCTCCCTAAATTTTCATGATAAAATTGTGTTCTCCCCAAATGTGCACCGTTGCGGCAATTCATCGTTTTCGAGACACCACGTGATGATCGGGTGTGATAGACTCAACATTCACATACAACGGGAGCAAAACAGTTGCACACGCGGAACACTCGGGTTAAACTTGACGAGCCTACCATGTACATACATGGCCTCGGAACACAAGAGACTGAAAGGTCGAGCATGATTCATATAGTGGATATGATCAACATGGAGATGTTCATCATTGAAGCTAAACTCAACTCATGTGATGATCGGACTTGAGTTAGTGAATTTGGATCATGTGACACTCGAATGACTAAGAGGGATGTCAATTTGAGTGGGAGTTCTGAAGTAATATGATTAATCGAACTCATTATCATGAACATAGTCAAAATGTCTTGCAAATTATGTTGTATCTTGCGTTGTAGCTCTACTGTTTTTGATATGTTCCTAGAGAAAACTTAGTTGAATGATGATAGTAGCAATTATGCGGACTGGGTCCGTAAACTGAGGATTGTCCTCATTGCTGCATAGAAGGCTTATGTACTTAATGCACCGCTCGGTGTGCTAAACCCCGAGAGTCTTCTGTAGATGTTGCGAACATTTGACATACACGTTTTTGATGACTACATGATAGTTCAGTGAGTAATGCTTAAACAGCTTAGAGTTGAGGCGCCGAAGACGTCTCGAACGTCACACGACATATGAGATGTTCCAAGAGATGAAATTGGGATTTCAGGATCGTGCCCGTGTTGAGAGGTATAAGACCTCCGACAAGATTCTTTGTCTACAAAGTAAGGGAGAAAAGCTCAATCGTTGAGCATGTGCTCAGATTGTCTGAGTACTACAATCACTTGAATCGAGTGGGAGTTGATCTTTGAGATAAAATAGTGATTGACATAGTTCTCCAAAGTCACTGCCACCAAGTTATAGAGCTTCGTGATGAACTACAACATATCAGGGATAGAGATGATCCTTGAGATATTTGCGATGTTTGACACCACGAAAGTAGAAATCAAGTAGGAGCATCAATTGTTGATGGTTAGTAAAACCACTAGTTTCAAGAAGGGTAAGGGAAAGAAGGGATACTTCATGAAAGGCAAACTAGTTGCCGCTCTAGTGAAGAAACCCAAGGTTAGACCCAAACCCGAGACTAAGTGCTTCTAGTATGAGGGGAACGGTCACTGAAGCAGAACTACCCTAGTTACTTGGTAGATGAGAAGGGTGGCAAAGTCGACAAAAGTATATTGGATATACATGATATTGATATGTACTTTACTAGTACTCCTAGTAGCACCGGTGTATTTGCTAAGTGTTAGTAACTCGAAATAAAAGTTGGGGAATAAACGGAGACTAGCTAAAGGCGAGGTGGCTATGTGTGTTGGAAGTGTTTCCAAGGTTGATATGATCACCATTGCATGCTCCCCCTACTTTCGAGATTAGTGTTGAACCTAAATGTTGTTTGGTGTTTGTGTTGAGCATGAACATGATTGGATTGTGTTTATTGCAATATGGTTATTCATTTAAAGAGAATAATGGTTATTCTGTTTACTTAAATAATAACTTTCAACGGTCATGCACCTAATATGAATAGTTTATTGATTCTTGATCGTAGTATTACACATGTTCATAATATTTGATGCTAAAAGATACATAGTAGTAATGATAGTACCAGTTACTTGTGGCAATGCCGCTTGAGTCATATTGGTGTAAAACGCATGAATAAGCTCCATACTGATGGATCTTTGGACTCACTCGTTTTTGAATCGTTTGAGACATGCGAACCATGCCTATTGGTGTAAACGCATGCAGAAACTCCATGTAGATGGATTGTTTGGACTCGCTTGATTTTGAATCACTTGAGACATGCAAATCATGCCACATGGGCAAGATGACTTAAGGAATCGTTTTCCAGTGAGATGGAACGAGAAAGTAACTTATTGGAAATAATACATTTTGATGTATGCAGTCCAATGAGTGCTGAAGCACGAAATGGATATCGTTATGTTCTTGTTGGGGATTTGAGTAGATACTTGTTGGGGAACGGCGCATGGGAAACAAAATTTTTCCTACGCGCACGAAGAACTATCATGGTGATGTCCATCTACGAGAGGGGATATTCGATCTACGTACCCTTGTATATCGCACAGCAGAAGCGTTAGTGAACGCGGTTGATGTAGTGGAACGTCCTCACGTCCCTCGATCCGCCCCGCGAACCGTCCCGCGATCCGTCCCACGATCTAGTGCCGAACGGACGACACCTCCGCGTTCAGCACACGTACAGCTCGACGATGATCTCGGCCTTCTTGATCCAGCAAGAGAGACAGGGAGGTAGATGAGTTCTCCGGCAGCATGACGGCGCTCCGGAGGTTGGTGGTGATCTAATCTCAGCAGGGCTCCTCCCGAGCTCCGCAGAAACGCGATCTAGAGGTAAAACCGTGGAGATATGTGGTCGGGCTGCCGTGGCAAAGTTGTCTCAAATCAGCCCTAAAACCTCCGTATATATAGGTGGGAGAGGGGGGGGCCTTGCCTTGGGGCTCAAGGATACCCAAGGGGTTCGGCCGAGCTAAGGGGGGGAGTCCTCCCCTTCCAAACCGAATCAACTTGGTTTGGAAGGTGGAGTCCTTCCCCTTTTTCCCACCTCCTCTTTTCTTTCTTTTTATCTTTGATTTTCTTCCTATGGCGCATAGGGCCTTCTTGGGCTGTCCCACCAGCCCACCAAGGGCTGGTGCGCCACCCCCAAGGCCTATGGGCTTCCCCGGGGTAGGTTGCGCCCCCGGTGAACACCCGGAACCCATTCATCATTCCCGGTACATTCCCGGTAACTCCGAAAACCTTCCGGTAATCAAATGAGGTCATCCTATATATCAATCTTCGTTTCCGGACCATTCCGGAAACCCTCGTGACGTCCATGATCTCATCCGGGACTCCGAACAACATTCGGTAACCAACCATATAACTCAAATACGCATAAAACAATGTCGAACCTTAAGTGTGCAGACCCTGCGGGTTCGAGAACTATGTAGACATGACCCGAGTGACTCCTCGGTCAATATCCAATAGCGGGACCTGGATGCCCATATGGATCCCACATATTCTACGGAGATCTTATCGTTTGAACCTCAGTGCCAAGGATTCATATAATCCCGTATGTCATTCCCTTTGTCCTTCGGTATGTTACTTGCCCGAGATTCGATCGTCAGTATCCGCATACCTATTTCAATCTCGTTTACCGGCAAGTCTCTTTACTTGTTCCGTAATACAAGATCCCGCAACTTACACTAAGTCACATTGCTTGCAAGGCTTGTGTGTGATGTTGTATTACCGAGTGGGCCCTGAGATACCTCTCCGTCACACGGAGTGACAAATCCCAGTCTCGATCCATACTAACTCAACGAACATCTTCGGAGATACCTATAGAGCATCTTTATAGTCACCCAGTTATGTTGCGACGTTTGATACACAGAAAGCATTCCTCCGATGTCAGTGAGTTATATGATCTCATGGTCATAGGAACAAATACTTGACACGCAGAAAACAGTAGCAACAAAATGACACGATCAACATGCTACGTCTATTAGTTTGGGTCTAGTCCATCACGTGATTCTCCTAATGACGTGATCCAGTTATCAAGCATCAACACCTTGTTCATAATCAGAAGACCCTGACTATCTTTGATCAACTGGCTAGCCAACTAGAGGCTTGCTAGGGACAATGTTTTGTCTATGTATCCACACATGTATATAAGTCTTCATTCAATGCAATTATAGCATGGATAATAAACGATTATCTTGATACAGGAATTATAATAATAACTATATTTATTATTGCCTCTAGGGAATAATTCCAATAGTCTCCCACTTGCACTAGAGTCAATAATCTAGCCCTCACATCATCATGCGAATTACATTGTAATAAATCTAACACCCATACAGTTCTGGTGTTGATCATGCTTTGCCCGTGGAAGAGGTTTAGTCAGCGGGTCTGCTACATTCAGATCCGTGTGCACTTTGCATATATTTACGTCCTCCCCTTCGACGTAGTCGCGGATGAGGTTGAAGCGTCGCTTGATGTGTCTAGACTTCTTGTGAAACCGTGGTTCCTTTGCTGAAGCAATGGCACCCGTGTTGTCACAGAACAAGGTTATTGGATTCAGTGCACTTGGCACCACTCCAAGATCCGTCATGAACTGCTTCATCCAGACACCCTCCTTAGCCGCCTTCGAGGCAGCCATGTACTCCGCTTCACATGTAGAATCTGCTACGACGCTTTGCTTGGAACTGCACCAGCTTACCGCACCCCCATTAAGAATAAATACGTATCCGGTCTACGACTTAGAGTCGTCCGGATCTGTGTCAAAGCTTGCATCGACGTAACCCTTTACGGCGAGCTCTTCGTCACCTCCATACACGAGAAACATCTCCTTAGTCCTTTTCAGGTACTTTAGGATATTCTTGACCGCCGTCCAGTGATCCACTCCTGGATTACTCTGGAACCTGCCTGCCATACTTATGGCCAGACTAACGTCCGGTCTAGTGCACAACATTGCATACATGATAGAACCTATGGCTGAAGCATATGGGACGGTGCTCATATGCTCTCTATCCTCATCAGTTGCTGGGCACTGAGTCTTACTCAATCTCGTACCTTGTAAAACTGGCAAGAACCCTTTCTTGGACTGTTCCATTTTGAACCTCTTCAAAACTTTATCAAGGTATGTGCTTTGTGCAAGTCCTATCAGGCGTTTTGATCTATCCCTATAGATCTTAATGCCTAGAATGTAAGCAGCTTCTCCTAGGTCCTTCATAGAGAAACTTTTATTCAAGTAATCCTTTATGCTCTCCAAAAACTCTACGTTGTTTCCAATCAGCAATATGTCATCCACATATAATATTAGAAACGCCACAGAGCTCCCACTCACTTTGTTGTAAATACAAGATTCTCCAACCACTTGTATAAACCCAAATGCTTTGATTACCTCATCAAAGCATTTGTTCCAACTCCGAGATGCTTGCACCAGTCCATAAATGGATCGCTGGAGCTTGCACACCTTGTCAGCATTCTTAGGATCGACAAAACCTTCGGGTTGCATCATATACAACTCTTCCTTAAGGAAACCGTTAAGGAACGCCGTTTTGACATCCATCTACCAGATTTCATAATCAAAAAATGCAGCTATTGCTAACATGATTCTGACGGACTTAAGCATCGCTATGGGTGAGAATGTCTCATCGTAGTCAACTCCTTGAACTTGTGAAAAACCCTTTGCCACAAGTCGAGCTTTATAAACGGTCACATTGCCGTCAGCGTCCGTCTTCTTCTTAAAGATCCATTTGTTCTGAATAGCCTTGCGACCCTCAGGTAGTACTTCCAAAGTCCACACTTTGTTTTCATACATGGATCCTATCTCGGACTTCATGGCCTCTAGCCATTTGTTGGAATCTGGGCCCACCATTGCTTCTTCATAATTTGCAGGTTCATTGTTGTCTAACAACATGATTGACAAAACGGGATTACCGTACCACTCTGGAGCAGCACGTGGTCTCGTCGACCTGCGTGGTTCAACAGGAACTTGAACCGGAGTTTCATGATCATCAGCATTAACTTCCTCCTCAACCGGCGTCGCAACGACAGAGGTTTCCCCTTGCCCTGCGCCACCATCTAGAGGGATGAGAGGTTCGACAACCTCATCAAGTTCTATCTTCCTCCCACTCAATTCTCTCGAGAGAAACTCCTTCTCGAGAAAAGCTCCGTTTTTAGCAACAAACACTTTGCCCTCGGATTTGAGATAGAAGGTGTACCCAACTGTCTCTTTTGGGTAACCTATGAAGATGCACTTTTCCACTTTGGGTTCCAGCTTTTCAGGCTGAAGCTTTTTGACATAAGCATCACATCCCCAAACTTTAAGAAATGACAACTTTGACCTTTTGCCATACCACAGTTCGTATGGTGTCGTCTCAACGGATTTTGATGGTGCCCTATTTAAAGTGAATGCAGCTGTGTCTAATGCATAACCCCAAACCGATAACGGCAAATCGGTAAGAGACATCATAGATCGCACCATCTCTAATAAAGTACGATTACGACGTTCGGACACACCATTACGCTGTGGTGTTCGAGGCGGTGTCAATTGTGAAACAATTCCACATTGTCTTAAGTGAGCACCAAACTCGAAACTCAGATATTCACCCCCACGATCAGACCGTAGGAACTTGATCTTCTTGTTACGATGATTTTCAACTTCACTCTGAAATTGCTTGAACCTTTCAAATGTTTCAGACTTGTGCTTCATTAAGTAGACATAATCATATCTACTCAAATCGTTAGTGAAGGTGAGAAAATAACGATATCCGCCGCGTGCCTCTATGCTCATCGGACCGCACACATCGGTATGTATGATTTCCAACAAGTCACTGGCACGCTCCATTGTTCCGGAGAACGGATTTTTAGTCATCTTGGCCATGAGGCTTGGTTCGCGCGTGTCAAGTGAATCAAAGTCAAGTGACTCCAAAAGTCCATCGACATGGAGTTTCTTCATGCGTTTTACACCAATATGACCTAAGCGGCAGTGCCACAAAAATATGGCGCTATCATTGTTAACTCTAACTCTTTTGGTCTCAATGTTATGTATATGTGTATCACTATCAAGATTCAATATGAACAATCCTCTCACATTGGGTGCATGACTATAAAAGATGTTACTCATAGAAATAGAACAACCATTATTCTCTGACTTAAAAGAGTAACCGTCTCGCAATAAACAAGATCCAGATATAATGTTCATGCTCAACGCAGGCACTAAATAACAATTATTCAAGTTCATAACTAATCCTGATGGTAAATGAAGTAAAACTGTGCCGACGGCGATTGCATCAACCTTGGAACCATTTCCTACGCGCATCGTCACTTCATCTTTCGCCAGCCTTCATCTATTCTGCAGTTCCTGTTTCGAGTTGCAAATATGAGCAACAGAACCGGTATAGAATACCCAGACACTACTACGAGAGCTGGTTAAGTACACATCAATAACATGTATATCAAATATACCTGAATTTTCTTTGGTCGCCTTCTTATCAGTCAGATACTTGGGGCAATTGCGCTTCCAGTGACCCATACCCTTGCAATAGTAGCACTCTGTTTCAGGCTTAGGTCCAGCTTTGGGTTTCTTCATCGGATTGGCAACAGGCTTCCCGCTCTTCTTTGAATTACCCTTCTTGCCTTTGCCGTTTCTCTTGAAACTAGTGGTCTTATTCACCATCAACACTTGATGCTCTTTACGGAGTTCAGACTCTGCGACTTTCAGCATCGGAAACAACTCGCCGGGTGACTTGTTCATCCCTTGCATGTTGTAGTTCAACACAAAGCCCTTATAGCTTGGCGGCAGTGATTGAAGGATTCTGTCAGTGATAGCCTCTTGCGGGAGTTCAATCCCCAGCTCAGCTAGACGGTTTGAGTACCCAGACATTTTGAGCACATGTTCACTGACAGACGAATTCTCCTCCATCTTGCAAGCATAGAATTTATCGGAGGTCTCATACCTCTCGATCCGGGCGTTCTTCTGAAAGATAAACTTCAACTCCTGGAACATCTCATATGCTCCATGACGCTCAAAGCGACGTTGAAGTCCCGGTTCTAAGCCATACAAGACTCCACATTGAACTACTGAGTAGTCCTCCTTACGTGTTAACCAAGCGTTCTTAACATCCTGGTCAGCCGTAGCGGGTGGTTCATCTCCTAGCACAGCATTAAGTACATAATCCTTCTTCCCAGCTTGTAGGATTAACTTAAGATTACGAGCCCAGTCTACAAAGTTGCTTCCATCATCTTTCAACTTAGCTTTCTCTAGGAACGTATTAAAATTCAGGGTGACTGTCGCGTGAGCCATGATCTACAACACAAATATATTCAAAGTGGACTTAGAATATGTTCAAGATAAATAGAGTTTAACTTAATCAAATTACTTGCTAAACTCCCACTCAAAAAGTACATCTCTCTAGTCATTTGAGTGGTTCATGACCCACTTACACTAGCTCAAGTCCGATCATCACGTGAGTTGACTATAGTTTCAGTGGTAAGCATCCCTATGCTAATCATATCATCTATATGATTCATGATCGACCTTTCGGTCTCATGTGTTCCGAGGCCATGTCTGCACATGCTAGGCTCGTCAAGCTTAACCCGAGTGTTCCGCGTGTGCAACTGTTTTGCACCCTTGTATGTGAACGTTGAGTCTATCGCACCTGATCATCACGTGGTGTCTCGAAATGACGAACTATAGCAACAGTGCACAGTCGGGGAGAACACAATTTCGTCTTGAAATTTTAGTGAGAGATCACCTCATAATGCTACCGTCGTTCTATGCAAAATAAGGTGCATAAAAGGATTAACATCACATGCAATTCATAAGTGACATGATATGGCCATCATCACGTGCTCCTTGATCTCCATCACCAAAGCACCGGCACGATCTTCTTGTCACCGGCGCCACACCATGATCTCCATCAACGTGTCGCCATCGTGGTTGTCGTGCTACTCATGCTATTACTACTAAAGCTACATCCTAGCAAAATAGTAAACACATCTGCAAGCACAAACGTTAGTTTAAAGACAACCCTATGGCTCCTGCCGGTTGCCGTACCATCGACGTGCAAGTCGATATTATCTATTACAACATGATCATCTCATACATCCAATATATCACATCACATCGTTGGCCATATCACATCACAAGCATACCCTACAAAAACATGTTAGACGTCCTCTAATTTTGTTGTTGCATGTTTTACGTGGTGACCATGGGTATCTAGTAGGATCGCATCTTACATACGCAAACACCACAACGGAGATATATGAATTGCTATTTAACCTTATACAAGGACCTCCTCGGTCAAATCCGATTCAGCTAAAGTTGGAGAAACTGACACTTGCCAGTCATCTTTGAGCAACGGGGTTACTCGTAGCGATGAAACCAGTCTCTCATAAGCGTACGAGTAATGTCGGTCCAAGCCGCTTCAATCCAACAATACCGCGGAATCAAGAAAAGACTAAGGAGGGCAGGAAAACGCACATCACCGCACACAAAAACTTTTGTGATCTACTCGAGAAGACATCTACGCATGAACCTAGCTCATGATGCCACTGTTGGGGAACGGCACATGGGAAACAAAATTTTTCCAACGCGCACGAAGACCTATGATGGTGATGTCCATCTATGAGAGGGGATATTCAATCTACATACCCTTGTAGATCGCACAGTAGAAGCGTTAGGGAACGAGGTTGATGTAGTGGAACGTCCTCACGTCCCTCGATCCGCCCCGCGAACCGTCCCGCGATCCGTCCCACGATCTAGTGCCGAACGGACGGCACCTCCGCATTCAGCACATGTACAGCTCGACGATGATCTCGGCCTTCTTGATCCAGCAAGAGAGACGGAGAGGTAGAAGAGTTCTCCGGCAGCGTGACGACGCTCCGGAGGTTGGTGGTGATCTAATCTCAGCAGGGCTCCGCCCGAGCTCCGCAGAAACGCGATCTAGAGGTAAAACCGTGGAGATATGTGGTCGGGCCGCCGTGGCAAAGTTGTCTCAAATCAGCCCTAAAACCTCCGTATATATAGGTGGGAGAGGTGGGCCTTGCCTTGGGGCTCAAGGAGCCCCAAGGGGTTCGGCCGAGCCAAGGGGGGAGTCCTCCCCTTCCAAACCGAATCCAACTTGGTTTGGAAGGTGGAGTCCTTCCCCTTTTTCCCACCTCCTCTTTTTTTTCTTTTTCTCTTTGATTTTCTTCCTATGGCGCATAGGGCCTTCTTGGGCTGTCCCACCAGCCCACCAAGGGCTGGTGCGCCACCCCCAAGGCCTATGGGCTTCCCCGGGGTGGGTTGCCCCCCCGGTGAACACCCGGAACCCATTCGTCATTCCCGGTACATTCCCGGTAACTCCGAAAACCTTCCGGTAATCAAATGAGGTCATCCTATATATCAATCTTCGTTTCCGGACCATTACGGAAACCCTCGTGACGTCCATGATCTCATCCGGGACTCCGAACAACATTCGGTAACCAACCATATAACTCAAATACGCATAAAACAACGTCGAACCTTAAGTGTGCAGACCTTGCGGGTTCGAGAACTATGTAGACATGACCCGAGTGACTCCTCAGTCAATATCCAATAGCGGGACCTGGATGCCCATATTGGATCCCACATATTCTACGAAGATCTTATCATTTGAACCTCAGTGCCAAGGATTCATATAATCCCGTATGTCATTCCCTTTGTCCTTCGGTATGTTACTTGCCCGAGATTCGATCGTCAGTATCCGCATACCTATTTCAATCTCGTTTACCGGCAAGTCTCTTTACTCATTCCATAATACAAGATCCCACAACTTACACTAAGTCACATTGCTTGCAAGGCTTGTGTGTGATGTTGTATTACCGAGTGGGCCCTGAGATACCTCTCCGTCACACGGAGTGACAAATCCCAGTCTCGATCCATACTAACTCAAAGAACATCTTCGGAGATACATGTAGAGCATCTTTATAGTCACCCAGTTACGTTGCGATGTTTGATACACACAAAGCATTCCTCCGGTGTCAGTGAGTTATATGATCTCATGGTCATAGGAACAAATACTTGACACGCAGAAAACAGTAGCAACAAAATGACACGATCAACATGCTACGTCTATTAGTTTGGGTCTAGTCCATCACGTGATTCTCCTAATGACGTGATCCAGTTATCAAGCAACAACACCTTATTCATAATCAGAAGACCCTGACTATCTTTGATCAACTGGCTAGCCAACTAGAGGCTTGCTAGGGACAGTGTTTTGTCTATGTATCCACCCATGTATATAAGTCTTCATTCAATACAATTATAGCATGGATAATAAACGATTATCTTGATACAGGAATTATAATAATAACTATATTTATTATTGCCTCTAGGGCATAATTCCAACAATACTGGTGTATTTACTTGGTGAAACATGAGTCTGAACTATTGAAAAGTTCAAGCAATTTCAGAGTGAAGTTCAAGATCGTCGTGACCAGAGGATAATATGTCTACGATGTGATCATGGAGGTAAATATCCGAGTTGCGAGTTTGGTATACATTTAATACAATGTGGAAATTGCTTCACAACTAATGCCACCTGGAACACACTATAGTGTGATGTTGTGTCCGAACATCATAGCCGCGCCCTATTAAGATATGTTACATGCTATAATGTCTCTTATCAAATTACCACTATCGTTTTGGGGTTATGCATTGGAGACAACAACATTCACTTTAATAGGGCACCACATAGTTCTGTTGAGATGACACCGTATGAACTATGGTTTGGAGAAACCTAAGTTGTCATTTCTTAAAAGTTTGGGGCTACGATGCTTATGTCAAAAGGCTTCGGCCTGATAAGATCGAACCCAAAGCGGATAAATGCATCTTCATAGGATACCCAACATAGTTGGGTATACCTCCTATCTCAGATCCAAAAGCAAAGTGTTTGTTTCGGGAAATGGGTCCTTTCTCGAGAAATAGCGTCTCTCGAAAGAATTGAGTGGAAGGATGGTGGAACTTGATGAGGTTACTGAACCATCATTTCAACCAGAGAGTAGAAGGGCACATGAAGCTATTCCTGTGGCGCCTACACCAGTTGAAGTGGAAGCCATTGATGGTGATCATGAAGCTTCAGATCAAGTTACTTCCAAACATCATAGGTCGACACGGACACGACTACTCCAGAGTGGTATGGTAATCCTATCTTGAAGGCCATGTTGCTAGACAACAATGAACCTACGAGCTATGGAGAAGTGATGGTGGGCCTGGATTCCAACTAATGACTGGAGGCCATGAAATCCGAGGTAGCATCCATGTATGAAAACAAAGTGTAGACTTTGGAAGAACTACTTGATGGTCGTAAGGCTGTTAGGTACAGATGGATCTTTAAAAGGAGGACGGACGATGATGATAAATGTCACCATTAAGAAAGCTTGACTTGTCACAAATATATTTCCGACAAGTTCAAGGAGTTGACTACAATGATACTTTATGACTCGTAGCGATGCTAAAATTCTGTTACAATTATGTTAGCACTTGCTGCATTTTTTCAATTTTGAAATCTTGCAGATGGATGTCAAAACATAGTTTCCTCGACGGTTTCCTTGAGGAAAGGTTGTATGTGATACAACCAGAAGGTTTTGTCGATCATAAGGATGCTAACAAGTATGCAAGCTCCAGCGATCCTTCTAAGGACTTGAGTAAGCATCTCGGAGTTGGAATATGCGCTTTGATGAGATGATCAAAGCTTTTGGGTTTATACAAAGTTTATAAGAAACTTGTATTTCCAAGGTAGTGAGTGGGAGCACTATAGAATTTCTAATTAGTATATGTGGTTGACATATTATTGATAAAAAATGATGTAGAATTTCTAGAATGCATATAGGGTTGTTTGAAAAGTATTTTTCAAAGGAAAACCTAGATTAAGCCACTTGAACATTGAGCATCAAGATCTATAGAGATAGATCAAGACGCATGATAAAAACTTTCAATGAAATGCATGCCTTGACATGTTTTTTGAAGGAATTCAAAATAGATCGGCAAAGAAGGAGTTCTTGGCTGTGTTGTAAGGTGTGAATTTGAGTAAGACTCAAAGCTGGACCACGGCAGAAAAAGGAGAAATGATGAAGTTTGTCCCCTATGCCTTACCCATAGGCTCTATAGTATGTTATGTTGTGTACCGCACCTGATGTGTGACTTGCCATGAATCTGTCAAGGGGTATGAAAGTGATCCAGGAATGGGCTACTGGACAGCGGTCAAAAGTTATCCTTAGTAACTAGTGGAGTAAGGAATTTTTCTCGATTATGGAGGTGATAAAAGAGTTCATCGTAAAGGGTTACGTCGATGCAAGCTTTGGCACTAATCCAGATAACTTTGAGTAGTAAACCAGATTCGTATAATGGAGTAGTCGTTTGGAATTGTTCCAGTAGCACATAGTAGCAACATCTACAAGATGACATAGAGATTTGTAAAGCACACATGGATCTGAAAAGTTCAAACCCATTGACTAAAACCCTCTCTCACAAGCAAGACATGATCAAACCACATAACTGTATGGGTGTTAGATGCATTACAATCACATAGTAATGTGAACTAGATTATTGACTCTAGTGCAAGTGGATACTGTTGGAAATATGCCCTAGAGGCAATAATAAATTAGTTATTATTATATTTCCTTGTTCATGATAATCATTTATTATCCATGCTAGAATTGTATTGATTGGAAACTCAAATATATATGTGGATACATAGACAACACACTGTCCCTAGTGAGCCTCTAGTTGACTAGCTCGTTGATCAAAGATGGTCAAGGTTTCCTGGCCATAGCATTGAGATGTCATTTGATAACGGGATCACATCATTAGGAGAATGATGTGATGGACAAGACCCAAACTATGAACATAGCATATGATCGTGTGAGTTTATTGCGACTGTTTTCTGCATGTCAAAGTATCTGTTCCTATGACCATGAGATCATGAAAATCCCGAACACTCGGTGAATACCTTGTGTGTATCAAATGTTGTAATGTAACTGGGTGACTATAAAGGTGCTCTACAGGTATCTCCGAAGGTGTTTGTTGGGTTGGCGTGAATCGAGACTTAGATTTCTCACTCCGTATGACGGACATGTATCTCAGGGCCCACTCGGTAATACAACATCACAACAAGCCTTGCAAGCAATTTGACTAAAGAGTTAGTCAGGAAATCTTGTATTGTAGAACGAGTAAAGATACTTGTCGGTAACGAGATTGAACTAGGTATGGGGATACTGACGATCAAATCTTGGGCAAGTAACATACCGAAGGAGAAGGGAACAACATATGGGATTAACTGAATCCTTGACATAGAGGTTCAACGGATAGAGATCTTCGTAGAATATGTAGGAGCCAATATGGGCATCAAGGTCCCGCTATTGGTTACTGACTGGAGACTGTCTTAGGTCATGTCTACATAGTTCTCGAACCCACAGGGTCTACGCACTTAAGGTTCGGTTATGTTTCGGTATAGTTGAGTTATAGGTGTTGGTGACCAAAGGTTGTTCGAAGTCCCAGATGAGATCCTAGACATCACGAGGAGCTCTAGAATGTTCCGGGGGGTAAAGATTAATATATAGGAAGTCCTGTTTTGGTCACCGAAAAAGTTTTGGGCTCATCGGTAGTGTACTGGGAGTGCCGGGAGGGTACCGCCGGACCATCGGGAGGGGTGTGACGACCTTGTCGTGGGAATAAGCCTGACAGTAGATGAGTAGGGTAAGAAAGTAGAGGGCAGATTCCTAGCTACGACAAGGTTGTATGAGTTCAGGCCCCTCTGCGGTGGAGGTAATAGCCCTACGTCTTAGTGCTGTGGAGCTTAGTGTCGAGTGAAATATAGGTGTTACAAAATGCGAACCCTTGTGCCAGAGGGGAGGGGTGGCTTATATAGAGTGCGCTGCCCCTTGTAAGTGTCCTGCCTTCAAGGGTGCAATAAGTGATAATAAATGCATACGTTACAGGTAACGTATGCCATAAATGACAATAACTACAGTAGTCTAACATACGCCCGTTGGCCTCCCTGAGGTGGCTTCTGGCCTTCGAT
The DNA here is from genome assembly GCF_904849725.1 of Hordeum vulgare subsp. vulgare. Lineage (NCBI taxonomy): Eukaryota > Viridiplantae > Streptophyta > Magnoliopsida > Poales > Poaceae > Hordeum > Hordeum vulgare. Next base: position 73,159,703 of record NC_058518.1, read on the forward strand.
GTCGACTGGCTTCTGGTCTTCACCGAGTGGAATCCAGTTGTCGAGTATAAGATAATCCTCCAAGTGGCTTCCTACCGAATGGACAGGAGGTTGTCTTAATCCAGTCGGTTGGTATCTTGTGATCTTCAAGCTAATAATGAGGTGCCCTTGGGTAGGACTTATAGGTCAGGCCTATGACCCTACCCTAGGGCTATAACCCCATCATTAGCCCCCGAATGGATCAAGGTTTGAGTGGTGAAGGTGTAACTATAAATCTTGATATAGCAGACTAAATTTGAATGCCCTTCAAAGTTTTGCTGAATTGGATGTCGATTGAAATCTTCATCATTCGCCTTGATCAATTCTGCTTGGAACGAAATGTCTGAGTGAATTTCAGGACCGAGTGAACCAGTGAATCGACGCATCTGACAGGATCTTCTGATGTGACCAGTCACCCTGCCAGCCACAGATTTTCTGGGATTTGAAAACTTCGGTTGCCGCGCGCTATGCGGCGATGACGTCATCGCCATCAAGTGGATTGCGTTGCCTCGATTCCCGTGCCTCTATCTCCGCCACGTATCTCGCGGTGGCCAGCGAGGGGATAAGCTGAGGGTTCACTTGCCAAAGACCTAGTCGGTTGGTTATGAAAGCCTCCAGCGCTAGGGTTTGGAACGACATCGTCTCCTTCCTCTCCTCTGCTCTTCCTTCTCCTTAGCCACCAGCGCAACCCAGAGCCGCCAATATCGCTTCCGCAGCTATGAAGAAAGGGAAAACCAGCAAGCTGGAAAAGGTGAAGAAGAAGGGCGGCACCAAGCCCAGGAAGCAGGCTCTACCGCCGGGCTGGATCGAGGGGGATTTCCTCCGATCCACTATGCGGAAGGAGGACCTCCTCGATCTCGTCGAGCACAGTATGCTGGCGGACAAGTCTTGGAGGCTTCCTGACGATGAGATCGAGCCCGAGCCACGCGAGGGAGAGCGAGTCCTCCTCCTGACCAACATCGTACGAGGTTTCTCCCTGCCGCCTCATCCTTTCATCCGAGGGTTCTTGAACTTCTTCGAGGCGCAGTTGTATCACTTCCCTCCGAATTACATTGCCCACCTTTCTGCCTTTGTCACCTTATGCGAGTGTTTCTTGGGGTGTCCTCCCCACTTGGGACTTTTTAAATCTATCTTCATTTCACGTTCTCAGTCGGTGAAGAAGGTCAATCCGACCGATGACAAGACCCATGTCACCCAGTTGTGTGGGGGCTTAGGACTTCAAAAGAGAGCCAAAAGTAGTGATCCTGCCATGTCTTTTCCCGAGTCAGTTCGCAACTGGCAAGCCACTTGGTTTTACTGTAATGATGTCGCTTCCCCAAATATGTCGAGTGGACTCCCGCCCTTTACTTTAGAGCGACCGAGTGCTCCAAGGGCGTTGGTGTCGACGAAGGAGGAGAAAGCTCAGGTGGAGCCTTTAGTCAAGGCGCTGATTGGTCTCGTCCGCAACGGAGTGAGAGGGATGGATCCGCTAGAGACCTTCCTTGGAAAACGTATCCAGCCTCTCCAAGCTCGGGACCGCACTATGTGGCATTATACCGGCCCAGAGGACTCCACTCGGTCTCATCCCAAGGAAGTGGATGAAGACACGGTAGCAAAGTGGATCCGTGGAATCGCCGGTCCTTGCGACAATCCGATGGGGGCGAAGAGAGTCCCGCCCTTCTCTGCTCAGAACCCACCGACAAATAAGGTTAGCTCTTCTTTGTTGAATATCTTTGCATTACGTCCGAGTGCTTGCGATTTCCTTGTCGACTGAACTTGTGAGTTGCATCTTGCATGCATGGACGAATTTGCATTCTCCGGTCCCGAACGGCACCACACTCGACATCGAGGAGGGGAGCATGGAGGACATCATCAAGAGCGAGGAATATGTCAAAGACAGTGAAGAGACCAAGGAGGAGGAGTCAGAGGAAAGCGAGGAGGAAGACTCGTCCCCTTCTCGCCACGAGCCCCGATACGTCTCCATCGTATATACTTTTCCAAACTCTTTTGCCCTTGTTTTGGACTCTAATTTGCATGATTTGAATGGAAATAACCTGGACTGACGCTGATTTTAGCAGAATTGCCTTGGTGTTATTTTTGTGCACAAATCAAAGTTCTCAGAACGTCCTGAAAATTTACGGAGAATATTTTGGAAAATATGAAAAATACCTGCACAAAGATCCACCTGAGGGGGTGGGCCAGTGGGCCACAAGCCCTGCCACCGCCACCCCTGGTGGCGGATGGCAAGCTTGTGGGGCCCACGTGGCTCTGCCGCCCCCAATCTCAGCTCTATAAGTTCACTTTCGTCCCAGAAAAAATCAAGAGAGAAGATTTCGTCGCGTTTGCGATACGGAGGCACCGCCACAACCAGTTCTTCATCTGGAGGGCATATCTGGAGTTCGTTTTGGGCTTCGGAGAGGGGAAATCATCGCCATCGTCGTCATCAACCTTCTTCCCCCTCCAATTCCATGAAGCTCTTCGTCGTTCGTGAGTAATCTATTCGTAGGCTCGCTGGGCAGTGATGAGTAGGATGAGATCTATCATGTAATCGAGTTAGTTTTGACGGGGATTGATCCCTAGTATCCACTATGTTCTGAGATTGATGTTGCTACTACTTTGCCATGCTTAATGCTTGTCACTAGGGCCCGAGTGCCATGATTTCAGATCTAAAATTATTATGTTGTCACCAATATATGTGTGTTTTAGATCCGATCTTGCAAGTTGTAGTTACCTACTATGTGTTATGATACGGCAACCCTGGAGTGACAATAACCGGAACCACTCCCGGTGATGACCATAGTTTGAGGAGTTCATGTGTTCACCAAGTGCTAATGCGTTGGTCCGGTTCTTTATTAAAAGGAGAACCTTAATATCCCGTAGTTTCCTTTTGGACCCCGCTGCCACGGGAGGGATGGACAATAGATGTCATGCAAGTTCTTTGCCCTAAGCACGTATGATGACACACGGAATGCATGCCTACATCACATTGACGAACGGGAGCTAGCCACATATCTCTCCGTGTTATAGCTGTTGCATGATGAATATCATCCAAACAAATCACCGACCCATTGCCTACGAGTTTGTCATACTACTGCTGTTACTTGTCTTGCTCTATTGCTGTTACTTGTCTTGCTCTATTGCTACTGTTGCTACTACTGTCGCTTGCTACTGTTCCTACTTGCTACTGCTGTCACTACTGCTGTTCCTTGCCGCTGCTATTACTCGTTACACTGCTGCTACCTGCTACAATAATTTTTTTGCTCTACATTGACGGGAAAAGACAATTTCCGTCAACGGGCAACTTGGCACCATTGATACAATCGTTTGGAATAGTCTGTCGTCAACAGATCGTTTCTGACACCGTTTTTATCATACTAGTTTGTTGTTACTACTTTGCTTGCAGATACTAATCTTTCAGGTGTGGTTGAATCTGACACATTCATCTGCTAACACTTGAGAGTATCCTCTCACCTCCTATAGGCGTACCAACAAATTTGGGTCGAATACTCGACCCTCGAAAACTACTGCGATCCCACGGCTGGTGGGCCGTCAATGACATTCTTCTAGTTTCGATTGCCGGAGAGTGCTAGCAACATTCTTCTGGTGCCGTTGCAGGGGAAGGTCTGCTGTCACGGAGTCAACATTTTCTGGCGCCGTTGCCGGGGAGGTATTGCTATATTCTCTGAGTTACTTGGGATTTATATCTGCTGATCACTATGAAGAATTTGAAGGATCCGAAAACCAAAGTCTTGCCCTCAACTACGAGGGGAGGTAAGGAACTGCTATCTAGCTCTACACTTGATTCACCTTCAGTTTTGAGTAAGTTTGCGACATCACCTCCTGCTAGAAATCTTGATATGTCACATGTGCTTGATGATGCTTACGATGCTACTGCTAGAGATGCTATGCCTGATACTGTTATGCTTAATACTGCTAGAGATGCTGCTTTGCCTGATATGCCACTAGGGGTATTCCTTGATGCTGATATTGTTAGAGTTACTGCCAATGCTCGTGATGCTTCTGAAACTGCCGATACTATTGAGATAGAACCTGCTTTTGCTCCTGTTAGATCTAGCTCTCCTAGATATGAATTGCCTGATATACCTGAGGGTTACGTTGAGATAGCTGAGGTTTTTCTTGCGTGTAAGGATGCCTATGATGCTGAGAAATTACTTCTCAAGTGGAAGGAAAAATCTCTGAAAGCTAGGATGAAATACGACCCGAAGTTTGCCACTTCACCTATCTTTATCACTGATAATGATTATGAATTCTCTATCGATCCTGAGATAATATCTCTAGTCGAATCTGATCCTTTTCACGGTTATGAGTCTGAGACGATCGTAGCCCATCTTGCCAAACTACACGATACAGCCACCCTTTTCACTAATGAGGAGAAGAACCGCCACTACCGTATCCTTAAGCTGTTTCCTTTCTCTCTTAATGATGACGCTAAAGCCTGGTTCACCTCTCTTGCTCGTGGATGTGTGAGTAGTCCACATGATATGGTCTATTACTTCTGTGAGAAATATTCCCTGCCCATAAGAAGCAAGCTGCCTTGCAGGAAATATACAACTTTGCTCAACTCCAAGAAGAGAGTCTCCCACAAGCTTGGGGGAGGCTCGTCCAGCTACAAAATGCTTTTCCTGATCACCCTCTTAAGAAGAACGAGATACTTGATATCCTCTATAACGGACTTACCGATGCCTCTAGAGACCACCTAGATAGTTGTGCCGGTTGTGTTTTTAGGGAATGAACTGTAGAACAAGCTGAGACCCTACTGAATAACATCTTGATCAACGATAATGCTTGGCCTATTCCCGAACCACCTCCTAAGCCAACTCCGAAGAAAACAGGTATTCTACTCCTCAGTCCCGAAGATATGCAAGAAGCCAAGAAATCTATGCAAGAGAAAGGCATTAGATCTGAAGATGTCAAAAATCTACCACCTATCGAAGAGATCCATGGTCTCGATAACCCGATACAAGTAGTAGAAGTGAATTCTCTGCGTAGGTTTGATGAGAGTGATATTCCTTTTGATAAACCTGCTAGCCTATGCTTTGATGTATTTGACAACTTTGTTGCCAAACAACAGAGTTTCAATGATTATGTTAGCAGACATTTGGAACAAAGTACTCGTATGCTTAGCCATTTAAGTGCTTGTGTAGACAGAAATGTCAATGATCTGAAGCTTCTGAGTAAACATGCCTCTATGATTACTACTCAGGTAGAGCAAGTACTTAAAGCTCAGAATGACCTGCTCAATGAATTAAATGACAACTCTATCAGAGTCATTACTAGAGGAGGCAAAATGACTCAGGAACCTTTGTATCCTGAAGGTCATCCTAAGAGAATTGATCAAGATCCTCAAGGAATCAATGCTGATACACCCAGTCATCCTAAGGAGAAGAAGAAGGATGATAGAAACCTACATGCCAGTTCACCAAATACTGTCACACCTGAAGAACCTAATGATATTTCTGCGTCTGATGCAGAAACACAATCTGGTGATGAATATGAACCTGGTGACAATATGGACAGTGATGTTCATAACAATGCTCAACCTAGCAATGATGAGGATGTGGAGATTGAACCTTTGGTTAATCCTGATAACCTACAACCTAGGAGATACGATAGGAATGACTTCACCGCTAGGAAGCATGGTAAAGAAAGGGAGCCATGGGTTCAGAGATCTATGCCCTTTCCTCCTAAGCCATCCAAGAAAAAGAGTGATGAGGATTTTGAGCGCTTCGTTGAGATGATAAGACCCATCTTTCTGCAGATGCGGTTAACTGATATGCTTAAGCTGTCTCTGTATGCCAAGTACATGAAAGATATCGTGACCAATAAACGGAACATACCGGATCTTGAGATCTCCACCATGCTTGCCAATTACACTTTCAAAGGTGGAACTCCTAAGAAACTTCATGATCCCGGAGTGCCCACTATACCTTGCTCCATTAAAGGAAACTACGTAACAACTGCCTTATGTGACCTTGGAGCCGGTGTTAGTGTTATGCCGCTCTCTCTTTATCGTAGACTTGAGTTGGATAAGTTGACACCCACTGAAATTACTCTGCAAATGGCCGACAAATCAACTGCTTTCCCTATCGGCATTTGCGAGGATGTGCCTGTGGTGGTTGCTAACACCACTATCTTAAGAGACTTTGTTATCTTGGATATTCCCGAGGACGATGCCATGGCTGTCATCCTCGGAAGACCCTTTTTAAACACTGCAGGGGCTGTTATAGATTGCAACAAAGGCAATGTCACTTTCCATGTCAACTGTAATGAGCACACAGTGCACTTTCCGAAGAAACGATATCAAGTACATTGCATCAATGCTATCGAAAAGACTTCATCGATTCTTATTGGGAGCTTTGAATGCCCTATTCCTCGTCTCAAGATGAAGTATGATTTGCTTGTTGGGGAGATACATATCCCCATTGAGGTGACTTAGTGGCTATTCGAAAATTCTCCATTCTCTCTTGCGATTCGAGAAGGTTTTGTCATGAGGACTTGATCAACCCCATTGACGGATTTCTTTCGATGACCATGAAATGGATGAATCAAAGAGTCACATACCTCTGTTTTGAGCTTTCATTTTCTGTTGCTTAGAAGAAAAATGATAGATTTAGTTTAGTTTTTCCCATTTTCTGTTTTAGCGTCCCAGAGAAAAATACCTCGAAAATAAAAGTTCTCCGATGGTCCTGAAAATTTAGTATGATTTTTCTGGAATATTTGAAAATTACTAGGCCTGAGAGCTGGCCTAGGGGCGAGACCAGTGGGCCACAAGACCTGCCACCGCCACCCCCTGGTGGCGGCTAGCAAGCTTGTGGGGCCCATAGGGACCCCCTCCACTCATTCCAGCTCCCAGCCTCTTCTTCCACCTCCAGAAAAAATTGTTTCGCAGCTCAAACCCATGTTCTTGCTCATTTGACTGTGATTTTCGATCTCCTTGCTCAAAGCACAATTCTCCGAACCGTTTTGGGAAAATTACTCCTTGGTAAGTGACTCCTCCATTGGTCCAATTAGTTTTTGCTCTAGTGTTTTATCCTTCGTGTATTCTTGCTACCTTGGTGACCCTGTTCTTGAGCTAGAAATGTTGATTTAGCTGGTCCCAAGTAGTTTTAGCGCGTGATACGGTCTCTAGGCACTAGTAGGAGTAGTTTCTACAAGGTTTGGTTGGCCTTCATTCATTTTTCTCTTGAACTTCAAAAAATTCAGCAAAAGGAAATTATGTTCAGGAGGAAGTTTCATGGTGGTTCCTCAAGTAAGAAGGGTCCCGGTCTTTCTTTTCGGGAGCCTGAACCTTTTCAACTAAGGGACGCACCGGTACAGCCATGTGAATGGCCTTCCGATGAGTTCATGATCGAAGCAGGTTTCAAGGATGAGTTTGATACACTTGTCCGCAATGCCAGGTTAGAAGAATTTCTCTCATATAAATGTGAACAGTATGCTATGCTCACTGCCTCTTTCGTGCGTAGATTTAAATTTTCAGTTGGCCGTGACTCATCCATACTGTTTGATCTGTACGATAAGTCCTACGCCATGGATTTGGAGGATTTCAATAGGATTTGCAAGATACCCGATGGGGGTAGTATTAATGATCCTTCTAAGTCTTCGGTCACAGACTTTGTCTCCAGTATAACTATTGGAGAAACCAGAGATATCACGCAAGCCACCATAGGAAGCATCCATTTCCCTGCCTTGCACTACTTTTCCCTCTTCATAGGTAGGTGCATTAATGGCAAGGGTGCACATTGTCACCTATGCGCTTCCGACCTTAGTATCCTTAAGAGCGCAGTAATAGGTGATAGGAGCTTCATTATGGGAGCTATAATAGCAAGGAGGCTGAATAATAATGCCAGTGAGGGGGATTTCTTTGGTGGAGTTTATGCTACACGCTTAGCAAATTTTCTTGGAGTATCCATTCGTTCAGAAGACCCTCCTCTCTGTACAGCCTACCTTGATCGTGTCGCTCTAACACGCTACCAGTTCCTTGAGAGAGATCATGGATGCCTCCTATACCGCTTGATATTTAACCGACAGCGTGTTTTCCATATTACCCTTCCTGCTCCTGCTTTCTTTGACTTTCAGGTAAAATGAAGATACTACATAACCATAGGAGAGGCAGAGGAGTATGAGAGGGAGGCGATGGCTGCTCGACTTCGTGAGGCAGCTATTCAGGCAGTGGCTGCAGCACTCCCGTATAACACCCATTATGATTTTGGGTTTTGCCAGGACCATCCATGGGAGTAGACCAAGCTAGGCCAAAAGCCTAAGCTTGGGGGAGTACGTGTTTCTCACCAACTTTACATTCTTGCTTATGCTTTCACTTTGTTAGCCGGTGTTTACACTTTGCCACTGTAATATCCATGCTAGTTTATTTCCGTTTTCTTGTTTTGTGTCCTTTTGAGAAAACCCAAAAAGATTTTTCTTTCTTCTTTTGCTTGTTGGGAGCTTTCCCGTGTAAATAGTTTTCTTTTTTCTTTGGGTCAAGGTAGAAGATATTGGTTACAATGTTTAGTGGTTCTTGCATGCATACCTGTTTAGCTTTCAAAGAGCCATATTACTTTGTCTTCTCCTTTGTGTTTGCCTACAGATTCAGCTTAGTCCAATGCACGAGCACTCTTATTAATGTTGACATCGTTTGATCGTGCAAATGAAAGGCAATAATGATGATATATGATGAAGTGACTGAGACTGAAAAGCTGGTATGAACTCTATCTATTTTGTTTTTGTAAATATGACTAGCTTGTCGACCTAGATTCAGCTTTGTTGTGAGAGAACCATGTTTGCAATGACAACTTAGAGATCATAGTTTCTGATGCCATGCTTATTTAGCTGATAGTTTATAATGGTTTGTCTTGAATGCCAACATAGATTTTGAGATGACTATGATGTAGTATGATAGGATGGTATTCTCCTTTGAATGATTCAAGTGGCTTGACTTGGCACATGTTCATGCATGTAGTTGAAACAAAATCAACATAGCCTCTATGATGTTCATGTTCATGGTGATTTATATCCTGTTCATGCTTGCATTCAATATTAGTCAAACTCATTGCATCTTGATGACTGTTGTCGCTCTCTAGTTGGTCGCTTCCCAGTCTTTTGCTAGCCTTCACTTGTACTAAGCGGAATACTGCTTGTGCATCCACTTCCATAAACCCAGAAGTTTTTCCATGGGAGTCCACCATACCTACCTATTTCTGGTATCTACCTGCCGTTCCAAGTAAATTTGCATGTGCCACTCTCTAAACCTTCAAGAAATAATCTGTTTTGCATGCCCGAACCGCTCATGTGGTGACAAGGGGCTATTGGTATCTTCCATGCTAGGAGTGTTATCCTCGACATGTGTTTATTCACTGTCATTCACGAGAAAGGGGCCGGTAATTGGAATGCCCAGTTCCACGCTTAAATCGAAAACATAACTGTAAAATAAGACTCCCCCCGGATTGATGTTAGTATGGACGGTACCCGAGGATTCGGCTAGCCGTGGAGTGTGATTGATTGGTGGTGGGGGAGTTAAAACTTTACTTTTCTGTTTGGGAACCGCCTATAGCATGAGTAGCATGGAAGATATTGAGAACTCTTGGTCATTGCGTTGACAATGAAAGCATGCCACCCAAAATTATTATCTCTGTTTTCAAAGCTTGAGCTCTGGCACCTATGCAAATCAATGCTTCCCTCTGCGAAGGGCCTGTCTATTTATTTTCCTGTCGAGTCATCCTCCTCTTATATAAGCACCAATTAGAGAGCACCTCTGTCATTTTTATGCTTTGCTTTTGATTTATATTGAGTATGACTATGACTAGATCTTCGTTGCTATGAATTACAATGTTTACTGAGCCCTTGATCTTTGAAAGTGCTCTGCATTTATGTCTTGCGGTCTCAGAAAGAGCTAGCGAGATACCACCTATTCATATTGCTTCATGCTTGCTTTGATTGAAGTGTTGGTATTCGAAACTCATTATTATTTGCTCGTTAGCTGATTATGCCATTGATATTAGTTTACCGTGAGACCTTTGTGTCACTTGCTTATGTGGTTAACTTGTGATCTTGCTAAAATTCTTGTTATGAGTTAGACATAGTTGCAACAACAAGATCAAACAGAGTTTGTCAAAGTTTTTCTTTCTCTCTCAGTTTGTCAACTGAGTTGCTTGAGGACAAGCAAGGTTTTAAGCTTGGGGGAGTTGATACGTCTCCATCGTATCTACTTTTCCAAACTCTTTTGCCCTTGTTTTGGACTCTAATTTGCATGATTTGAATGGAACTAACCTGGACTGACGCTATTTTCAGCAGAATTGCCTTGGTGTTATTTTTGTGCACAAATCAAAGTTCTCAGAACGTCCTGAAAATTTACGGAGAATATTTTTGGAAAATATGAAAAATACCTGCGCAAAGATCCACCTGAGGGGGTGGGCCAGTGGGCCACAAGCCCTGCCACCGCCACCCCCCTGGTGGCGGATGGCAAGCTTGTGGGGCCCACGTGGCTCTGCCGCCCCCAATCTTAGCTCTATTAGTTCACTTTCATCCCAGAAAAAATCAAGAGAGAATATTTGGTCGCGTTTGTGATACGGAGGCGCCGCCACAACCTGTTCTTCATCTGGAGTGCAGATATGGAGTCCGTTTTGGGCTCCGGAGAGGGGAAATCGTCGCCATCGTCGTCATCAACCTTCTTCCCTCTCCATTTCCATGAAGCTCTTCGTCGTTCGTGAGTAGTCTATTCGTAGGCTCGCTGGGCGGTGATGAGTAGGATGAGATCTATCATGTAATCGAGTTAGTTTTGACGGGGATTGATCCCTAGTATCCACTATGTTCTGAGATTGATGTTGCTACTACTTTGCCACGCTTAATGCTTGTCACTAGGGCCCGAGTGCCATGATTTCAGATCTGAAATTATTAAGTTGTCACCAATATATGTGTGTTTTAGATCCGATCTTGCAAGTTGTAGTTACCTACTATGTGTTATGATACGGCAACCCTGGAGTGACAATAAGCGGAACCACTCTCGGTGATGACCATAGTTTGAGGAGTTCATGTGTTCACCAAGTGCTAATGCGTTGGTCCGGTTCTTTATTAAAAGGAGAACCTTAATATCCCGTAGTTTCCTTTTGGACCCCGCTGCCATGGGAGGGATGGACAATAGATGTCATGCAAGTTCTTTTCCGTAAGCACGTATGACGACACACGGAATGCATGCCTACATCACATTGACGAACGGGAGCTAGCCACATATCTCTCCGTGTTATAGCTGTTGCATGATGAATATCATCCAAACAAATCACTGACCCATTGCCTACGAGTTTGTACTACTGCTGCTGTTACTTGTCTTGCTCTGCTGCTGTTACTTGTCTTGTTCTGTTGCTACTGTTGCTACTACTGTTGCTTGCTACTGTTGCTACTGCTGTCACTACATTTGTTCCTTCCCGCAGCTATTACTCGGTACACTGCTGCTACCTGCTACAATACTTTTTCGCTCTACGTTGACGGGAAAAGACAATTTCTGTCTACGGGGAACTTGGCGCCATTGATACAATCGTTAGGATTAGTCTGCCGTCAACAGATCGTTTCTGACACCGTTGTTATCATACTACTTTGTTGTTACTACTTTGCTTCCAGATACTAATATTTCAGGTGTAGATTAATCCGACACATTCAGCTGCTAACACTTGAGAGTATCCTCTCACCTCCTATAGGCGTACCAAAAAATTTGGCTCGAATACTCTACCCTCGAAAACTGCTGCGATCCCACGCGCTGGTGGGTCGTCAACAACATTCTTCTAGTTTCGATTGCTGGAGAGTGCTAGCAGCATTCTTCTGGTGCCGTTGCAGGGGAAGGTCTGCTGTCATGGAGTCAAGCCCCGGTCCAAGCCGCATCATGATCTCGCGGGCATCCCGAGAAAGCCTTTGGCGTCGAGTGGCAGGAGTGCCAAACGCGTCAGGGGATCGTCTGGAGAACCGGTGGAGCAGCCTGCAAAGGTGTCCCAGCCCAGCGGACCCAAACCTCGGAAGGCTCTGCCTAGAATGAGGATCGCCGTGCCAGTCGCCTCTGCGTAAGTACTCAATCTTCCCATCTAATCCGAGTGAACTTTTCTGGTTGGTGATGACCGAGCGGAATTGCATTGGCAGAGCTGCTACCTCTGTGACGTCGCCGCCGAGGGGACGAAGACCCCATGGAGGTTGATACCGCGAATACAACCACTTCACAGCTAGGTATTACTGATTTTCACTCTATGTTACTCTTCCATGTGTATGATTTTCTGGGTGTAACTTTTGGTGTTTCCGTCTGCCAGTCGCGCCGCTAACAGAGGTCATCCAACTGGATGACGATGATAAAAGGCAGCCTGCTGCTGAGGTGGAACCTATTGTGTCTGAGGTGCCTGTGTCGGAGATGCCTGTGGTGAGTGCTCCGCGTGTCAGCTCGGTTGTTGTCACCACAACGCCGACTGGGTTACATTCGGGCACTCCAATTGTTTCTGCTGCAACCTCAGAGTTGTTATCACCTACGACTGTCTACACCGCACGTCGTATCCCTGAATACCAGACTGGTGCCCCCATGGAGGCTATGATCCAGGCAGAGCTCATGACGCAACAAGCGAAAGGAGCCTATGACGCCATCGTCTCAGTGTATAAAACATCGTGGTGCTCCGAGAAAACGACCGAGTAAGTGCGACAGTAAGTTTGAATTCCGACTCACACCCACTGAGTGTTTTTGTAGAAATGTCCTTGTGTTATCTTTGTTCCAGTGGGGTCACTCCGAGTGAACCCACTGGGTGTAGTCCCCGAGACCACAGTCGAGTGCTTGCAATGGCAGGGGTCTGAATCAGTAGACATTCTTTTTAGTTGATTGCGCTCGGCCAGATCGGATCTAGTTGAGTGTTGAATCCAGTGGGGGCACACTAAGTTCACCCAGTGGGTGTAGTCCCCGAGACTATTAATTATTAATCGCTAGTGAATGATAATAGTCTTAAGCACTTGAATGTATAATCTTGTTGGCTCGTCTGGGCAGACCTGGTCGAGTGATAAACGAGTGGGGTCACGCCGAGTGAACCCACTTGGTGTAGTCCGTGAGACCGATGTCGAGTGCTTGCATCGGTAGGGGTCTGATCGGAAACATACCTTGTTCTTCAATCGAATTAAGCCCTTATCACCCGGAAGTGATTTAATTTTGTCCGTATATCACTCGGAAGTGAGATATATGTCGACTAATTTTTGTCTTCTGATCGTTTCAAAAAGCTTGTGAAGTAGGTTCTGCGTATGCTACCTTGACTGCAGAGAAGACTCAACTGGCCGCGAACCTGGAGGTGGCTACAAATGATGTAGCTGCTTTGAAGAAAACACTAGAGGAGAAGGACAAGGCATTGGTGGAGGCCCAAGCAACCAGTAAGAGCTTGCAGGTGGAGGTGGAGAAGATGCAGAAAGAGCGATACAAGTGGATGAACTAGTTGAAGGACATGAACAAGAGGGCGAATGCTCAAGAAAAATACGTGGGAGATTTTGCCGCCAAGATGCTGGGGTTACTCACCGGTAAGTGTCTTGTCGAGTGAATGTTGTGATTGATTGTTTGCTATTTCGATGATGACCTTGAATTTCTCCTTGATAGAGTTCTGTCAGGACTTGGGGAAGGAAACTGAGGAAGCCGAGCCCTCGCTTGACCCTATCAATACTCCACTCGGTGACGGTCTGGCTCTGGATCTGTTCCGTGTGAACTCCTGACTGACGAAGGTGGAGAAGTACGTCACACGACTGAGGGCGGTTGTGAGAAAGATCGACAAGGAGCTTTGGCCAGAGGATTCATCTCCAACATGACCTGGAGGCAATGATGACCCGTAGGGAGCAGATTCCTCAGCGGGTTCAAGCGTGGAAGAAGTATGCCGCTCGGTGTGGGGTTGACGTGGCTCTGTCACTCGTCAGGGTCCATTGTAAGGAGGCTCGGGAGGAGAAGCTGAAGGCGCTGCAGGTTGCGAACACAAAGAAGCTTCGTTTTGAAGACTTCATGGAGACCTTCATCGATATTGCAACGCGCATCACCGACGTCATCGACCTCGACACCTTCGTGGAACCGACCAGTCCAGGTGAGCCGTGAGAAAGACGAACATTCGTGAGAAAAACTTTGATTTGCCTTGGTATGCCGAGTGGTCCTGTAAACACTTTAAACTTCGTTCGGGTAGTTACCCGAGTGCTTTTGTCCTGCGCGGATAACCTTGATCTGTGTCAGGTATCATAAATTTGCTTGTTTCGACTGAATTTGAGTTTATCTTTGTCGACTGAATTTCTTTTTGGGAATGCTCTGGGCATACGCAAAGTCTCCCACCAAAGCGAAGCTTGATTCGCAGTGGGGGTGGGGCAAGCTAAGCGAAGTCTGATTCACAGTTGGGCTGGGTTTCGTCACTTCGGCGAATCTGGTTCGCGGCTAAGCCTTCGAGTGAGATGATTATAATTCACTCAGAGAAAATTTTAACTTAGGCGAATCTGGTTCATAGCTAAGTACCCGTGTGAGAGGGTAGCTCTTCACTTGGAGAAGTTTTTTTAAACTTAGGCAAATCTGGTTCACGGCTAAGTCCCCGAGTAAGAGGGTAGCTCTTCACTCGGAGAAGTTTTTTAACTTAGGTGAATCTGGTTCACGGCTAAGCCCCCGAGTGAGAGGGTAGCTCTTCACTCGGAGAAGTTTTTTAACTTAGGAAAATCTGGTTCGCGGCTAGGCCCCCGAGTGAGAGGGTAACTCTTCACTCAGAGAAGTTTTTTACCTTAGGAGAATCTGGTTCGCGGCTAAGCCCCCGAGTGAGAGGGTAGCTCTTCACTCGGAGAAGTTTTTTTAACTTAGGAGAATCTGGTTCACGGCTAAGCCCCCGAGTGAGAGGGTAGCTCTTCACTCGTAGAAGTTTTTTAACTTAGGCGAATCAGGTTCGTGGATAAGCCCCCGAGTGAGAGGGTAGCTCTTCACTCATAGAAGTTTTTTAACTTAGGTGAATCTGGTTCGCGGCTAAGCCCCCGAGTGAGAGAGTAACTCTTCACTCAGAGAAGTTTTTAACTTAGGCGAATCCGGTTTGCGGCTAAGCCCCCGAGTGAGAGGGTAGCTCTTCACTCGGAGAAGTTTTTTAACTTAGGCGAATCTGGTTCGCGGCTAAGCCCCCGAGTGAGAGGGTAGCTCTTCACTCGGAGTAGTTTGTTACTTAGGCTAAGCGGGTTAGTGGCTAAGCCCCCGAGTGAGAGAATAGATCTTCACTCGGAGAAGTTTTCTAGACCGGAGTCAACAGATATATTGCAGTAATCAAAACTTCTGGCAAGTATATTGCTTTAGGGAATCTTGTTCGTTACATCAAAATAGTTGCTAATCAAGCATAAAAACGCTTAAGTAAATCTCCGTTCCACGCCCGAGGCTCCTCGATCCTTTTCTCGAGATTGTAGAGTCGGTAGGCTCCGTTGTTCAGCACCTTGGAGACGATCAAGGGTCCTTCCCACGCTGGAGCTAACTTGTGTGGTCTCTGCTGATGCACTCGGAGCACCAAATCACCTGCTTGGAACGTCCGACTCCTAACGTGTCTTGAATGGAACTGCCATAAGTCTTGCTGGTAGATTGTCGACCAAATCAGGGCCATCTCGCGCTCCTCCTCCAAAAGATCGACTCTGTCCCGTCGGGCTTGTTTAGCTTCAGCTTCTGAGAAGAGTTCGACTCGAGGAGAATTGTGGAGCAAATCACTCGAAAGGACAACTTCTGCTCCGTATACGAGAAAGAACAGAGACCGCCCAGTCGACCTGTTCGGGGTCGTCCTGAGACCCCAGAGCATAAAAGGCAACTCGGTGACCCAAGCGCCTGCAGCATGTCCAATTTCTTGCATGAGACGAGGCTTTAATCCTTGAAGTATGAGTCCATTCGCCCGTTCAGCCTGGCCGTTGGTTTGGGGGTGAGCAACGGATGCGTAATCCACTCGGGTTCCTTGGTTGGAGAAAAAACTCTTGAATTCATCCGAGTCGAAGTTCGATCCATTGTCCGTGATGATGCTATGCAGAACTCCAAATCTGAAAGTGATTTCTCTCATGAACTTGATTGCAGTACGTGCATCTAGCTTTTTGATTGGCTTGGCCTCTATCCACTTGGTGAATTTGTTGACTGCAACCAGCAAATGAGTGAATCCACCCTGCCCTGTTCGGAAGGGTCCGACCATGTCCAAGCCCCAGACAACAAATGGCCATATGAGGGGGATTATCTTCACAGCTGATGATGGCTTGTACGATTTGTTGGAGTAACACTTGCAGCCTTCGCAGTGGTCCACAATTTCTTTGGCCATTTCACTCGCTCGTGGCCAGAAGAATCCAGCTCGGAATGCTTTGGCAATGATGGCCCTGGAGGACGCATGATGACCACAGGTTCCCAAGTGGATTTCCTCCAAAATCAGTCGGCCTTCCTCAGGGGAAATGCACCGCTGAGCTACGCCAGTCACACTTTCCTTATAAAGCTGATCTCCCATGACCGTGAAGGCCTTCGACCTGCGGACGATCTGTCTAGCTTTGACTTCATCTTCTGGTAGCTCTCGCCTCAGGATGTATGTGATATATGGTATTGTCCACTCGGGCGTGACCACTCGAATCTCCATGATCAGATCGACAACTGCTGGGATTTCAACTTTAGTCAGATAAAATGTACTTGCAGGCTGAGGAGGTTCTTCAGTGAATGGATCTTCCTGGAACGAAGGAGCATGTATGTGTTCTAAACAAACATCAGTGGGCACAATTTTTCGAGTGGATCCGATTTTTTCCAAGTCATCAGCAACTTGATTTTTCAATCGAGGAACATGATGAATTTCTAAACCTTCAAATCTTTTCTCAAGCTTTCTTACTGTGTTGCAGTACCTAGTCATGGCAGGGTTTCTCACATCCCATTCTTTCATCACTTGATTAACCACTAGATCCGAGTCACCGCATACCATCAAGCGTCGGACGCCGAGTGAGATGGCCATATGCAACCCATAGAGGAGAGCTTCATACTCCGCCTCGTTGTTAGAAGCATCAAAGTGAATCTGGAATATGTAAATGAGCTTGTCTCCCTTCGGGGATATAAGAACTACGCGTGCACCAGAACCATTCAGCATCTTTGATCCGTCAAAGAACATAATCCAGTGTGCCGAGTGGATCGGAGGTGGTTGTTGTTTTTCTATCCATTCGGCCATGAAAGCCGCAAGAGCTTGAGATTTGATGGCTTTCTTGGCTTCGAACTTTATGTCGCAATATAGTAGCTCCATTGCTCATTTCGCCACTCGGCCTGATGCATCCCGATTGTGAAGGATTTCTGACAATGGGGCATCGCTGACAACAGACACCGAGTGATCTTGAAAATAATGAGCCACCTTCTTTGCAGTCATGTAAATCCCATAGAGAAGCTTGTGATAGTGGGGATATCTCTTCTTAGAATGAGTCAATACCTCAGAAACATAATACATTGGGCGTCAAATCTTATAGGCCTTGCCTTCCTCCTCTCGCTCCACTATTAGGACTGTGTTGACGACTTGATTTGTAGCTGCGATGTATAAGAGGAGTGGCTCTTTGCTGTACGGAGCAGTAAGAACCGGCTGGGTGGATAGCAGAGTCTTTAACTCGATGAATGCAGCTTCTCCTTCGGGAGTCCACTCGAAGGTATCTTACTTATTCATGAGTCGGTATAGTGGTAATGCTTTCCCTCCGAGTCGAGATATGAATCTGCTTAATGCTGCCAAACACCGTGTAAGCTTCTGAACGTCGTGTACTCGCACGAGGCTTTTCATTCGGACGACTGCCCCGATCTTTTTGGGGTTAACATCGATTCCTCGTTTGGAAACAAGAAAACCAAGTAACTTGCCGCTGGGGACTCCAAATGTGCACTTGGATGGATTGAGCTTGATGTCGTACCTTTGAAGGTTGGCAAATGTTTCTGCCAAGTCAGTCAGCAGGTCAGAAACTTTGCGTGACTTGACTTCGATATCGTCCATGTATTCCTCCATGTTCCGAGTGATCTGATCAAGGATGCATTTCTGAATCATGCAAATAAAAGTAGCTCCTGCATTTTTGAGACCGAATGGCATAGTGATGTAGCAGAGGCACCCAAACGGGGTGATGAAGGCTATTTTTATTTCATCTAGACCATACATACGGATCTAGTGGTACCGAGATTAAGCATCTAAACAAGACAATCGCGCACATCCCGCAGTCGAGTCAATAATCAGATCTATGCGGGGGAGCGGGAAGTGAACTTTCGGGAAGACCCGATTGATATGCTTGAAGCCGATGCACATTCGGAGTGACTTGTTCTTCTTAGGCACCATGACGACATTCGCGAGCCACTCGGAGTGGTAAACCTCGTGCATGAACTTGGCCTCTAGGAGCTTAGCCACTTCTTCGCCGATTGCTTTTCTCTTCTGCATGGCGGACTGACACAGATTTTCCTTGACAGGACGAGCCTTGGGGTCGACTCTCAATCGGTGCTCAGCCAGTTCCCTGGGCACACCAGGCATGTCAGCAGGCTTCCATGCGAAGATGTCCCAGTTCTCACGGAGGAACTGGATGAGCTCGGCTTCCTATTTAGGATCAAGAGTTGTTGAGATGTTGGTCAGGGCAGTGGTGGGATCTGTGAGGTGGATGTTGACTTTCTTGATTTCCCCTGCCGACTGGAATGCAGACTCAGAAGCCGGCTTCTTCGAGCGCATCAGTTCGGCGGGGTCTGCTGTCTTCTGGTACTCATCAAGCTCCACCATTGCCAGCTGCTGGTCGGCGATCTTGGAGCCTGATGACCCACAAGTATAGGGGATCAATCGTAGTCCTTTTGATAAGTAAGAGTGTCGAACCCAACGAGGAGCAGAAGGCTCTGATAAACGGATTTCATCAAGGTAATAACTACAAGCACTGAAAGTAGCGGTAACAAGTGATGGTGTAGCGAGGTGAAACATAGCGAGCAAAAAGTAACAAGTAAGATGTAGTAGCAATGGTGCAGCAAGTGGGCCAATCCCTTTTGCAGCAAGGGACAAGCCTGAACAAAGTCTTACAGGAGGAAAAACGCTCCCGAGGACACACGGGAATTTCTGTCATGCTAGTTTCATCATGTTCATATGATTCGCGTTCGTTACTTTGATAGTTTGATATGTGGGTGGACCGGCGCTTGGGTACTGCCCTTACTTGGACAAGCATCAGACTTATGATTAACCTCTCTCGCAAGCATCCGCAACTACAAAAGAAGAATTAAGACAAAGTCTAACCATAGCATTAAACTAGTGGCTCCAAATCAGCCCCTCACGAAGCAACGCATAGACTGGGGTTTAAGCTTCTGTCACTCCAGCAACCCATCATCTACTTACTACTCCCCAATGCCTTCCTCTAGGCCTAAATATGGTGAAGTGTTATGTAGTCGACGTTCACATAACACCACTAGAGGAAAAGACAACATACATCATATCAAAATACCGAACGAATATCAAATTCACATGACTATTATTAACATGACTTATCCAATGTCCTCAGGAACAAAAGTAACTACTCACAAAACATAATTATAATCATGATCAGAGGTGTAATGAATAGCATCAAGGATCTGAACATAAACTCTTCCACCAAGTAATCCAACTAGCATTAACTACAAAGAGTAATCAACACTACTAGCAACCTTACAAGTACCAATCGGAGTTGTGAGACGAAGATTGGTTACAAGACATGAACTAGGGATTGGAGAGGAGATGGTGCTGATGAAGATGTTGATGAAGATGTCTCCCCTCCTACGAGGGGAGTGTTGGTGATGATGATGGTGACGATTTCCCCCTCTGGGAGGGAAGTTTCCCCGGCAGGATCGTCCTGCCGGAGCTCTAGATTGGATCTGCTCAAGTTCCGCCTCATGGCGGCGGCAAAACCACGAAAAAGCTCCTGTTTGATTTTTTCTGGACTAAGACGCTTCATATAGCAAAAGAGGGGGGCTAGCGGGCCATCAGGGAGCTCACAAGCCCCCACTCCGCCACAAGGGGGGTGGCGGTGTAAGGGCTTGTGGCGCCCTGGCAGCCCCCTTCGGTAATTCTTTCGCCTAGTATTTTTTATATAATCCCAAAAAATCCACGTGACTTTTCACGGCATTTGGCGATGTGCAGAATAGTGGACTAGGATTTGCTCCTTTTCTAGTCCAGAATTCCAGCTGCCTCAATTCTCCCTCTTCAAATAAACCTTGCAAAATAAGAGAGAAAAGGCATAAATATGGTACCACAAGTAATATAACAACCCAAAAAGCAATAAATGTCAACATGAAAGCATGATGCAAAATGGACGTATCAACTCCCCCAAGCTTAGACCTTGCTTGTCCTCAAGCGAAAACCAAGTTCCATAAACATGTCCACATGTTGAGGGACAAAGGTGTCAATAAAACATAATACGAGCATGAGGGCATCATGATCACACATAGAACAACAATACACCATAAAGATTCTTATGGGAAAGTAACAATTCCTTCACAAAGCAAAGCATGAAGCAAAAACCTTACCGAGAAGTAACCAACAATAATCCATAGTCATTGAAGCAATTGCAATTTATCACAACATCAGAAAGAGTCAAGTGAGAGCTTGTAAAGCAAATCCACATACTCAATCATCTCTTTTGTTTTCCACAATTGTTACAACTCACGTGGTACTCATGGTGTCAAAGTTTCAGTTGGACACAAAGGAAGATAGGGGCTTATAGTTTGCCTCCCAACTATTTACCTCAAGGGTAAAGTCAACAATAATAAAGCGTAAGTACTCAACTCCAAGTTGATATATGAATATAGATCTTTCCCAAACATGTGACGGTAGCCAAGACAAAGGCAAAAATAAAAGGGAATTGGTGATGATCACCATGACTCTTACAAGGGAAAAAATTAAAGGTACAAGATGGGCCGTTCGTAGAGGGAAGCGGAGGTTGTCATGCGCTTTTGAGGTTTGAATGCGTGTCCTCTTAGTGTGGAGGAATGTCACTTTATATTGCCTCCTGTGATAAAGAACTTTATTATGCAGTTTGTCGCTTTTATGTCTTCCTCATCACATGTTCGTACAAAGCTTATTTCCACACACTAATAGATCATACATATTAGATAGCAATTTTTATTGCTTGCGCCGATGACAAATTACTTGAAGGATCTTATTCAATCCATAGGTAGGTATAGTGGACTATCATGGCAAAACTGGGTTGGAGGTTTATGGATGCTCAAGTAGTATCTCTACTTGGTGCGGGAGTTTTGGCTAATATGAGGTGGAAGCAGTCGTCACATGCTAAGGGATCTCTAATCATATAACATTATTTGGAACCAAGCAAACACAATTCATTATGTTGTCTTCCTTGTCCAACATCTAGTCCTAAGCATGTAATAGTTTGGTGAGTGCTCACAATTGTAAAAAGTGTCTAAGATGATATATTTATATGTGAACCTCTCTTTCCTTATTACTTCTTATTAATTGCAACAATGACTGAGGTCTATGTTGATTTATTCTCGACAAGTTTCAATCATCATACGTGTCATATGTGAAGTTATCATTTTCCATAAGACCATCTCATGATCTTTCATGCTATCGTTCTTTTCATACCTTTGATCATGGCACAAAGCAAAGCCCTTGACTAAGATACTCTTTATTATATAGCTCGTAAGCTCGAATACATCGGGGGAGAGACAAAAGCAAAAGACTCAAACTAAAAACAAAAGACTTAATCCTCTAAGAGAAGAAATAAAAACTGAAAAGGAAAGAACTAAAACAAAGGTAAAAGCAAAAGATATAAAGGTGATACGATACCAGGGAAACTCCCCCAAGCTTGGCATAAGCCAAGGGGATTGCCCATACCAATGCTTAGTTGTCTTCCTTTGGTGGTGATGGTGGTGAAGTTGTTGGAGTAGTCTGATCCTCCGTCTTCCAAGGCATAGGTGCTACATCATGGCAGGATGAACGAGTAGCCGAAATCCTCAAATCTGCAGCCAACCTTATTGATTTAAATCTGTACTCATACTCATAGTTTTGGTTCTACAAGTCATAGATTTGGCCCTGAAGTTGATCAACCCTTTCATAGAGCCCGGAGAGGTGTTTCCCAATGTCAATGGCATCCATCTTGTGATTGCTAGTGAACTCCGTGATCATCATGTGGTTGGCGTTGAGTCCACGCTCCACCATCCCTTGGCACTTGAAGACTTGTTGCTCCATTGCTTCGAGCCTCGTCTCCATGCTTCCGGTCTTCTTAGGCCAATCAACATCACGAATGTGCAACATCCCCTCGCTCATCTTGATGGATTGAGGGTGTTTCAGCACTTCCGTGAGGTAGGGACTGATGACCTTCTCAAAGATCTTGTCCTTAGGAGCGTTTGGGGAAGTCATGATGATCTAGATCTGTCAGAGAAACATGCTCGAAATGAAAACAGGGGAAAACTACGCGATACGGAGATCAAAACCTTCGGGCGACTATATATTGATTTTTTCTGGGTCAGAAGGAGTCCTCCGCAAGAAAATGGAGTCCAGGAGGCACACGAGGTGCCCACAAGCTTGCCCTTCGCCACCAGGGGGTAGGGGGCGGTGGCAGGGCTTGTGGCCGCCTCGTTTGCTCTCCGGACTGCTTTTTATTTTTCTAATTTTCCAAAAATTCCAAAACGGAGGAAATTTCCTATTGGAAAAGCATCGGAGTCCAATTTTTTACCGAAACAGATACATCTTTGTTTTCAAGGTCTGAAACAGGCTGATAAACATCCCTTATGTACTCCTCTGGAGTTATGACATTGATGATATTGGTCTCAACATTTATGGGAGTACTAGAGATGCAATGCTTGATTCTTTGCCCATTTACCACTCTAGGAAAATTTCCTTTCGTGTTATTGATTTTGATGGCACCGGAACGATATACTTCCTCGATAACATAGGGACCTTCCCATTTAGAGAGAAGCTTGCCCACAAAGAATCTCAAACGAGAATTGTATAGCAGGACATTATCACCTACATTGAACTCTCGTTTCTGTATTCGTTTGTCGTGCCATCTCTTAACCTTTTCCTTGAACAACTTGGCATTTTCGTATGCCTCGGCCCTCCATTCATCTAATGAGCTGATATCAAACAACCGCTTCTCACCGGCAAGTTTGAAATCAAAGTTGAGCTCTATGATTGCCCAATTAGCTTTGTGTTCCAGCTCAAGAGGTAAATGACAGGCTTTACCGTAAACCATTTTATACGGTGACATGCCCATGGGATTCTTATAAGCAGTTCTATAAGCCCATAGTGCATCGTCAAGTTTGCTAGACCAATTCTTCCGAGATCTATTGACGGTCTTTTGTAGGATCAATTTGATCTCCCTATTACTCAACTCCACTTGATCGCTAGACTGAGGATGATAAGGAGATGCAACTCTATGGTTGACATCATACTTAGCTAGCATCTTGCGGAAAACACCATGAATGAAGTGCGAACCGCCATCAGTCATCAAGTATCTAGGGACTCCAAATCTTGGGAATATGACTTCTTTAAGCATCTTAATAGAGGTGTGGTGATTAGAATTTTTAGTAGGGATAGCTTCTACCCACTTAGTAACGTAATCCATAGCAACTAAGATGTGAGTGTACCCATTGGAACTTGGGAAGGGTCCCATATAATCAAAGCCCCAGACATCAAATGGTTCAATGACAAGTGAATAGTTCATAGGCATCTCTTGACGCTTACTGATGTTCCCTATTCTTTGGCATTCGTCACAAGACAAGACAAACTTACGGGCATCCTTGAAGAGAGTGGGCCAATACAAACCTGATTGCAATACCTTGTGGGCAGTTCTATCTCCAGCGTGGTGTCCTCCATAGGCTTCGGAATGACACTTCTGCAGGATCTGTCCCTGTTCATGTTCAGGCACACAACGTCTAATAACACCATCTACTCCTTCCTTATAAAGGTGAGGATCATCCCAAAAGTAGTGTCTCAAATCAAAGAAGAATTTCTTCTTTTGCTGATAGGTGAAACTGGGTGGTATGTATTTCGCTACGATGTAGTTTGCATAATCAGCATACCACGGTGCACTATGTGAAGTGCGGATGACATTCAATTGCTCATCAGGAAAGCTATCATCAATAGGTAGTGGGTCATCAAGGACATTCTCTAGCCTAGACAAGTTATCTGCTACAGGGTTATCAACACCCTTTCGGTCAACGACATGCACATCAAATTCCTGTAGCAAGAGAACCCATCTGATCAGCCTAGGCTTAGCGTCCTTCTTCTCCATAAGGTACTTAATAGCAACACGATCAGAGTGAATAGTGACTTTGGAGTCAACTATGTAAGATCTGAACTTTTCACGTGCAAACACGACTGCTAAAAATTCCTTCTCCGTAGTGGCATAGTTTCTTTGGGCACTGTCTAGAGTTTTACTAGCGTAGTGAATGACATTCAACTTCTTGTCAACTCTTTGTCCTAGAACAGCACCAACAGCATAATCACTAGCGTCGCACATGATTTCAAAGGGCAAGTTCCAGTCAGGTGGTTGAACAATAGGTGCGGTTATCAAAGCCTTCTTAAGTATTTCAAAGGCTTCCTCACAATCCTCATCAAAAACGAAAGGAACATCCTTCTGCAAGAGGTTGGTAAGAAGCCTAGAAATCTTAGAGAAGTCTTTAATGAACCTTCTATAGAAACCAACATGACCTAGGAAACTTCGTATACCTCTGATATCTGTGGGGCAAGGCATTTTCTCAATTGCATCAACCTTAGCCTTATCAACTTCAATGCCTCTTTCAGAGATCTTGTGTCCTAAGACAATGCCTTCATTAACCATAAAGTGGCACTTCTCCCAATTCAAGACGAGGTTGGTTTCTTCGCATCTCTGTAAGACTCGATCGAGGTTGCTGATGCAATCATCAAAGGAAGACCCGTAAACGGAGAAGTCATCCATGAAAACCTCGACAATATTTTCACAAAAGTCAGAGAATATAGTGATCATACATCTTTGAAAGGTGGCAGGTGCATTGCATAAGCCAAAAGGCATACATCTATAGGCAAAGGTACCAAAAGGGCAGGTGAAAGTGGTTTTCTTTTGATCAGATTGTGCAACAGGTATCTGCGAGAAACCTGAATAACCGTCTAGAAAGCAGAAGTGTGTGTGCTTTGATAGCCTTTCTAGCATTTGGTTGATAAACGACAAAGGATAATGATCTTTCCTGGTTGCCTTGTTCAGTTTCCAGAAGTCTATCACCATTCTATAGCCGGTAATAATCCTTTGTGGGATTAGTTCATCCTTATCATTAGGAACGACGGTGATACCTCCCTTCTTAGGTACGCAATGTACTGGACTTACCCAATCACTATGAGCAATAGGATAAATGATTCCTGCTTCCAGAAGCTTTAATATTTCTTTTCTAACAACCTCTTTCATCATAGGATTTAATCTCCTTTGATGATCAACAACTGGTTTAAAGTCAGGATCGGTTTTAATCTTGTGCTGACACAGAGTAGGACTAATACCCTTAAGATCATCAAGAGTATATCCAATAGCAGCGCGGTGCTTCCTCAGACTTTTTAGTAACTTCTTCTCTTCACGCTCTGAGAGGAGAGCACTAATAATGACAGGATATATCTCCTTCTCATCAAGATAGGCATACTTAAGAGTATTAGGCAACTATTTAAGGTCGAACACAAGATCACCCTTTGGTGGGGGAGGATCCCCAAGCAGTTCAACAGGCAGATTATTCTTGAGAATAGGATATTGTTCTAAGACAATTTTATCTATCTCATCTCTCTCCTCCATATGCATATCATTTTCATGCTCAAGCAGATATTGCTCTAAAGGATCCGTAGGAGGTACGGCAATAGAGGCAAGAGCAATAATTTCATCTCTACCAGACGACTCTCTATCATGGGGTTGTCTTCCAAACTTGGAGAGGTTAAATTCATGAGACACACCCTCGAAACTAACTATGACAGTCTGCTTAATGCAATCAATGTGAGCATTGACAGTGTTGAGAAAGGGTCTACCAAATATGATGGGACAAAAGCTACCTTGTGTAGTACCAAGGACGAGGAGATCAGTAGGATACTTCGTCTTACCACACAGGACTTCTACGTCTCTCACAATTCCCAGAGGGCAGATAGTGTCTCTATTAGCTAGCGTAATAGTGACATCAATGGGTTCTAACTCAGCAGGTGCAATCTCATCTTTGATTTCATCATATAGAGAACGGGGTATTGCACTAACACTAGCTCCCATATCACATAAACCATGGTAAGAGTGATCTCCTATCTTAACAGAAACAACGGGCAGGCCAACTACAGGTCCGTATTTGTCTTTCGCGTGAGGTTTAGCAATTCTAGCGGAGTCCTCACAGAATTTGATAACATGCCCGTCTACGTCTTCGTCTAAGAGATCTT
The DNA here is from genome assembly GCF_904849725.1 of Hordeum vulgare subsp. vulgare. Lineage (NCBI taxonomy): Eukaryota > Viridiplantae > Streptophyta > Magnoliopsida > Poales > Poaceae > Hordeum > Hordeum vulgare. The sequence continues at coordinate 73,186,057 of NC_058518.1, forward strand.
TGATAATAGCAATACTAGGTTCAACTCTAATCTCCTCAAGGGGTGCAAGTGGTCTAATGTAACCCGTACGTATCACAGTTGGAGCTTTAGAATAATCCTTTATCCTAGCAGGGTATGGTGGTTTCTCAGTGTAAGCACAAGGAACAACAGGATCACTAAAAGCAATGACTTTCTCCTCAACTAGATTGGTTTTGGCTATGCTGCTTTCTAGAGGAGGATGATATTTAAACCACTTCTCTTTGGGAAGATCAACATGAGCAGCAAAAGATTCACATAGATAATCTACTATCTCAGAGTCTGGTCCATACTTAGCGCTAAAATCTCTAGAAGTGTTTGTCTCAACAAAAGATTAACGCAATAAAACTGGAAATTCATACCTGACTCCTTACCTTCCTCCAGCTCCCAATCTTCAGAGTTGTGTTTGATTCTCTCCAATAAATTCCACTTGTGATCAATATCCTTCTTCATAAAAGAACCGGTACAAGAAGTGTCAAGCATGGTACGATCTTCATGAGAAAGCCGAGCATAAAAGTTTTGAGTGATGATTTCTCTCGAGAGCTCATGATTGGGGCATGAATATAGCATTGATTTAATCGCCCCCCAAGCTTGAGCTATGCTTTCCCTGTCACGAGGCCAAAAGTTATAAATAAAGTTTCGATCACGATGTACTAAATGCATAGGATAGAACTTTTGATGAAACTCCAATTTCAACCGATTGTAGCCCCATGATCCAGTATCATCACATAGCCTATACCATGTCAATGCCTTATCCTTCAAAGATAAAGGAAATACTTTCTTCTTTACGTCATCCTCGGGCAAACCTGCAAGCTTAAATAAACCACAAACTTCATCTACATAGATCAGATGCAAGTCTGGTGTGAAGATCCATCTCCTGTGAAAGGATTAGCCACCAGTTTCTCAAGCATACCCGAAGGAATTTCATAAAAGATATTTTCAGTAGGTACCTCAGGTTGAGGAACAACTCCTCGTGCTTTCGTTCGTGGTAAAGATACCCCGAACAAACTCCTCAAAGGAACAGTTTCCATAGTGACAAGTGACAATAAATTTTAGCACAATATATAAATGTTTCCTTCCCAATTTCCACTTACCAAAGGCGCTTCACTCCCCGGCAACGGCGCCAGAAAAGAGTCTTGATGACCCACAAGTATAGGGGATCAATCGTAGTCCTTTCGATAAGTAAGAGTGTCGAACCCAACGAGGAGCACAAGGCTCTGATAAACGGATTCAGCAAGGTAATAACTGCAAGCACTGAAAGTAGCGGTAATAAGTGATGGTGTAGCAAGGTGAAACGTAGAGAGCAAAAAGTAACAAGTAACAAGTAGTAGCAACGGTGCAGCAAGTGGACCAATCCCTTTTGCAGAAAGGGACAAGCCTGAACAAAGTCTTACAGGAGGAAAAACACTCCCGAGGACACACGGGAATTTCTGTCAAGCTAGTTTCATCATGTTCATATGATTCGCGTTCGTTACTTTGATAGTTTGATATGTGGGTGGACCGGCGCTTGGGTACTTCCCTTACTTGGACAAGCATCCCACTAATGATTAACCTCTCTCGCAAGCATCCACAACTACAAAAGAATAATTAAGACAAAGTCTAACCATAACATTAAACTAGTGGATCCAAATCAGCCCCTCACGAAGCAACGCATAGACTGGGGTTTAAGCTTCTGTCACTCCAGCAACCCATCATCTACTTACTACTCCCCAATGCCTTCCTCTAGGCCCAAATATGGTGAAGTGTTATGTAGTCGACGTTCACATAACACCACTAGAGGAAAAGACAACATACAACATATCAAAATACCGAACGAATATCAAATTCACATGACTTATCCCATGTCCTCAGGAACAAAAGTAACTACTCACAAAACATAATCATAATCATGATCAGAGGTGTAATTAATAGCATCAAGGATCTGAACATAAACTCTTCCACCAAGTAATCCAACTAGCATCAACTACAAAGAGTAATCAACACTACTAGCAACCTTACAAGTACCAATCGGAGTTGCGAGACGAAGATTGGTTACAAGAGATGAACCAGGGATTGGAGAGGAGATGGTGCTTATGTAGATGTTGATGAAGATGTATCCCCTCCTATGAGAGGAGTGTTGGTGATGACGATGACGACGATTTCCCCCTCCGGGAGAGAAGTTTCCCCGGCAGGATCGTCCTGCCGGAGCTCTAGATTGGATCTGCTCAAGTTCCGCCTCGTGGCGGTGGCGAAACCACGAAAAAGCTCCCGTTTGATTTTTTCTGGACCAAGACACTTCATATAGCAATAGAGGGGGGCTAGTGGGCCGTCAGGGAGCCCACAAGCCCCCACTCCGCCACCAGGGGGGTGGCGGTGTCAGGGCTTGTGGCGCCCTGGCAGCCCCCCTCCAGTAGTTCTTTCGCCCAGTATTTTTGATATAATCCCAAAAAATCCACGTAACTTTTCATGGCATTTGGAGATGTGCATAATAGTGGACTAGGATTTTCTCTTTTTCCAGTCCAGAATTCCAGCTGCCTGAATTCTCCCTCTTCAAATAAACCTTGCAAAATAAGAGAGAAAAGGCATACATATGGTACCACAAGTAATATAACAGCCCAAAAAACAATAAATATCAACATGAAAGCATGATGCAAAATGGACGTATCAGAGCCCTGCCGCAAACACTCTTCTGTTCTCTGCCGATTGCCGGTGATGGTGATGACTCCCTTTGGCCCTGACATCTTCATCTTCAGATAGACGTAACATGGTCGGGCCATGAAACGTACATAAGCTGGACGACCAAATATGGCGTGGTAGGCACTATGGAAGTCCACCACCTCGAACGTGAGTTTCTCTTTGCGGAAGTTCTTATCAGAGCCGAAAACGACGTCTAACGCAATCTGGCCGAGTGACTTGTCCTTCTTCCCTGGGATCACTCCGTGGAACTGCATATTGCTCTCGCTGAGTTTGGACATCAGAATGCCCGCCCCCTTGAGAGTGTCGGCGTACATGATGTTCAAGCCACTCCCTCCGTCCATCAGCACCTTGCGGAGCCGAACTCCTTCAACCACTAGATCGACAACAAGAGCCTGACGTCCCAGGGTGGGTACATGGGTTGGGTGATCCGACTGGTCAAAGGTGATGGTAGTCTGTGACCACTTGAGATATGTTGGGGCGGAAGGAGCTGCCATGTTGACTTCTCGGTTGACCACCTTCAGTCAACTCTTGCTTTCGACGTCAGCAAGGATCATCAGAGTGGCATGGACTTTTTGGAAAGGGCCTTCCTTCTTGTCGTCCTCCTTCTCTTGGTCTTTCTCACTCGACTGATCCTCTCCGAATTTCTGGATCAGCAGCCGGCACTGTCGAGTGGTATGCTTAGGCACTATAGTTTTGCCTTCTTCATCTATTTTCGCATGGATTGCACACGGCTGATCAAGGACATCTGGTCCCGACTGCTTTTTGAATTTCTTGGGGGGGGGGGAATTGACCCTTGGCCTTTCCCTTGAACTTTCCTGCCCCCAGAGCGGTTGCTTCTACCGGCGGTGTGCGCTCCACCTTCTGCTTCTGTTTTCGGTTGGAATTGGCATCTCTGTCGACTGCTTTGCCTTTGTCGCTGCTGAGGCGGTCTTCTTCTTCCCCATTGGCATAGAGGGTTGCTATCTCCATCATCTTGATCATGGACATGTCTCCTGTCCGACCAAACTTCAAGTATAGCTCTCGGTACCTGACGCTTGCTTTGAAAGCGCAAACTGCCTGATGCTCGGTGATGTTCTCCATCGTGTGGTGGAGAGTGGTCTAGCGCTGGATGAAATCACGCCAACATTCACTCGGCTTCTGGATACAATGTTGTAGCTCGGTGAGACCAGCAGGGCGCTTGCAGGTGCCCTCAAAGGTCTTGATGAACACTCGGGCCAAGTTTGCCCAGCAGTATATGATTGAAGGTGCCGAACCATCCAGCACAAGGGGCAAGTGCTTCATTGTGACGTTATCATCCGTCGCCAACCTGAACTTCCACTCGGTAATCATCTAGTCATGTTTCTGGCTTGGATTCTCCGGTGAACTTCCTTATTCTGGCCGCCAACCTAAAGTTGGGGGGAATATCAGCGGAGCGGATTGCTTGGCTGAAACACTCGGGGCCGGAGATGACAGAGCCATTTCCGCTCGGACGATCTCCGTCGTATCCGTCACGGTGGGCTCGGCCTCTATCAACTCTCTTCTGAGTGAGATAGTCCCTTACATCATGCCTTTGGTCGCGTTCATCACCCACCGATCGCCTTTTGTCGTAGTGCAGGGGAACGTACAAACCACTCCACGGAGGAGAGTTCTACCTCTTGAGCTTGCGTTGGTTTTTCCCTTGAAGAGGAAAGGGTGATGCAGTACAGTAGTAGTAAGTATTTCCCTCGGTTTGAGAACCAAGGTATCAATCCAGTAGGAGTATCAAGATGAGGCATCAATGTACATGCGCAACCAATGTATCGCGTAAAGTTTGAGAAAGTAAGAGTGCGAAAACAATTACTTGGCCAATACCGGGGTTGTGCATAATTTAAATTCATTGTGTCGGGATGATGGACCATAGCCAGACTATATGACTTTGTAGGGATAACTTTCTTTGGCCTTGTTATTTCAAAAGTTCATGATCACTTTGCTAGTATGCTTGAAGTATTATTGTTTTCATGTCAATAGTGAACTATTGTTTTGAATCTTACGGATCTGAATGTTCATGCCACAAGAAAGAAGTTACGAAGGACAAATATGTAGGGTAGCATTCCACATCAAAAATCTCGGACGTGATGCCTATATGTATGATCATTGCCTTAGATATCATCATGACTTTGCGCGATCCTACCAATTGCTCGACAGTAATTCGTTCACCCACCGTAATACTTGCTATCATGAGAGAAGCCTCTAGTGAACACTATGGCCCCCGGGTCTACTTCACATCATATTTTCAGATCTACACTTTTACTTTGTTTCACTTTCCACCTTCAGATCTCACCTTGCAAATAATCGTGAAAGGATTGACAACCCCTTTATAGTGTTGGGTGCAAGTTTGTTTGTTTTTGCGTAGGTACATTGGTGCCTCATCTTGATACTCCTACTGGATTGATACCTTGGTTCTCAAACTGAGGGAAATACTTACTGTTACTGTGCTGCATCACCCTTTCCTCTTCAAGGGAAAAACCAACGCAAGCTCAAGAGGTAGCAAGAAGAATTTCTGGCGCCGTTGCCGGGGAGTATTCAAAGTGAAGTATATCCAAGTAACTATCACAAACTCATCTCTTTCATTTACATTATTTGCCTTTTGCCTCTCGTTTTCCTCTCTCCCACTTCTGAAAAACAAAATTTACAAAAATATGCCTTTTTCGTTTGCCCTTTTCATTCACTTGCTTTCTGTTTGCTTGTGTGGGATAGTCTACCTATCCTTATGGCTAGTCCTATCGTTTTGAACAAAACTCCCAAGAGCGAAGTTCTTAATTTCAAACAAAATGAGGGAGAAAACTTAAAGGATGCTTGGTATAGGATTTGCAATGCTCAGAATAGATCCACTCGTAAGCAATCTACTACCGTTCTGCTTCGCAACTTTTATGTGGGTATTTCCCCTTGGAATAGGTATGTTCTTGACACAATCGTAGGTGGAAATTTCTTGGGTGGCCATACTTTTGATTCTTACGGTACCTTAATAAATTTGGTAGGATTACCCTGCTACTTCTCAAACAATAGTGCCAGAATTGACACGTCGACGGAGATTGGGCTTGCATTGGTTTTTCCCTTGAAGAGTAAAGGGTGATGCAGCACAGGAGCAATAAGTATTTCCCTCAGTTTGAGAACCAAGGTATCGATCCAGAAGGAGGGTCTCGTCAAGTCCAGAGTACCTACGCAAACACAAACAAGCTTGCACCCAACGCTTCAAAGGGGTTGTCAATCCCTTCAAGATTGTTTGCAAAGTGAGATCTGAAGGCGGAAAGTGCAATGAAGTAAAAAGTGCAAGGATGAAAATACGGTGTGGAGTAGACCCTGGGGGCCATAGTGTTCACTAGAGGCTTCTCTCAAAATAGCAAATATCACGGTGGGTGAACAAATTACTGTCGAGCAATTGATAGAACCGCGCAAAGTCATGACGATATCTAAGGCAATGATCTAGCATATAGGCATCACGTCCGAGACAAGTAGACCGTTACTTTCTGCATCTACTACTATTACTCCACACATTGACCACAATCCAGCATGCATCTAGTGTATTGAGTTCATGACGAACAGAGTAACGCTTTAAGCAAGATGACATGATGTAGAGGGATAATCTCAAACCAATGATGGAAACCCCATCTTTTTACCCTTGATGGCAACAACATGATATGTGCCTCTCTACCCCTTCTGTCACTGGGTGAGGTCACCGCACGATATGAACCCAAAACCAAGCACTTCTCCCATGGCAAGAATCATAGATCTAGTTGGCCAAACAAAACCCACAACTCGAAGAGAATTACAAGGATATGAAATCATGCATAAGAGAGATCTGAAGAAACTCAAATAAGATATAGATAATCTGATCATAAATCCACAATTCATCGGATCTCGACAAACACACCGCAAAAGAAGATTACATCAGATAGATCTCCATGAAGATCATGGAGAACTTTGTATTGAAGATCCAAGAGAGAGAAGAAGCCATCTAATTACTAGCTATGGACCCGTAGGTCCATGGTGTACTACTCACGCATCATCGGAGAGGTCATGGTGTTGATGGAGAAGCCTTCCGTGTCCGAATCCCCCCTCCGGCAGGGCACCAGGACGTGCCCCAGATGGGATCTTGCGGAGACAGAAGCTTGCGGCGGTGGAAAAGTGATTACGATACTCCCCTGATTTTTTGGGAATATTTGGGAATTTATAGGTGCAAGATCTAGGTTAGGAGACCTCCAGGGGGCCCACAAGCCTGGATGGCGTGCCCCCTGGCCGCGGGGTGGGGGCTTGTGGGGCCCCTGGGGCTCTTCTGGCTTGGCTCCCAAGTCCCCCGATCTTCTTCCGTTCTAGAAAAAATCTTTTCGGGGATTTTCTTCCGTTTGGACTCCGTTTCAAATTCTCGTGTGAAAGGGGTCAAAAACATGGAAAAAACAGGAACATGCAGTTGGCACTGAATTAATAAGTTAGTCCTAGAAAATAAATAAAAGGCATGCAAAACATCCAAAGTTTGACAAGATAATAGCATGAAACCATCAAAAATTATAGATATGTTGGAGACGTATCAAGCATCCCCAAGCTTAACTCATGCTCGTCCTCGAGTAGGGAAGTGAAAAAGAATGAATTTTTGATGTGGAATGCTACCTAGCATAGTTGTCCTTTGCAACTTCTTTCACGTGACATGAATGTTTAGATCCGTAAGATTCAAAACAGTAGTTTGCTATTGACATGAAAACAGTAATACTTCAAGCAAACTATCAAAGTAATCATGAACTTTCAAAATAACAAGGCCAAAGAAAGTTATCCCAACAAAATCATATAGTCCGGCTATGCTCCATCATCCTCACACAACTAATGTAAATCATGCACAACCCCGGAATTGGCCAAGTAATTGTTTTCACACTCTTACTTTCTCAGACTTTTTATAACTATCACGCAATACATGAGCGCGAGCCATGGATATAGCACTATAGGTGGAATAGAGTGTGGTGGTGGTTGTGAGACAAAAAAGGAGGAGATGGTCACACTGACTCGGCGTATCAATAGGCTATGGAGATGCCTATTAATAGGTATCAATGTGAATGAGTAGGGATTGCCATACAAGAGATGCACTAGAGCTATAAGTATGTGAAAGCTCAAGAGGAAAACTAGTGGGTGTGAATCCAACTTGCTTGCTCACGAAGACCTAGGGCAATTTTGAGTAAGCCCATCATTGGAATATACAAGCCAAGTTATATAATGAAGATTCCCACTAGTGTATATGGTAGTGACAAAGCAAGAGGCTCTCAATCATGAAGAACATGGTGCTAACATGAAGCACAAGTGTGGAAAAAGATAGTAGCATAGCCCCTTCTCTCTTTTTCTCTTTTTTTTATTTGGGCTCTTAGGCCTCTTTTTTCTTTTCTCCCTTTTTTTGGGCTCTTTGGCCTTTTTTTTATTTCCTCACATGGGACAATGATCTAATAATGATGATCATCACACTTTTTAGTTACTCACAGCTCAAAGATCACAATGATGATGACTCCATAGGAAATGCCTCCGACAGTGTACCGGGATGTGCAACGATCTAGTATGATCATGCAATGGCAATATGAGAGTGACGACACAAGTCATGAGATGGAACAGTGGTAGTTGCATGGTAATATATCTCAGAATGGCTATGAAAATGCCATAGTAGGTAGGTATGGTGGCTGTTTTGAGGAAGGAATTTGGTGGGTTTGAGTACCGGCAAGAATTGCGCGGCACTAGAGAGGCTAGCAAAGGTGGCAGGTGAAAGTGCATCTATACCATGGGCTCACATTAGTCATGAAGAACTCACATACTTATTGCGAAAGTTTTTATTAGTAATCGAAACAAAGTGCTAAATGCATACTCCGAGGGGAAGGGTTGGTATGTGTAAACCATCGGGCGATCCCGACCTCGACACAAAGGATGACAATCAATAGATCAATTATGCTCCGACATCCTAACATAGCGGTTCACCATACATGCATGCTACGGGAATCACTAACTTCAACACAAGTATTCCTAGATTCACAATAACCTACTGACATAATTTTTAATATTACCGAATCCACGTCTCAAAACTAATTGAGAGGAAACAAAACTTCTCTTTCTACTCAATGCACATGAAGATGGAGGTTTTTGCATCCTCTTTGGGTACCTAGCACATTTGGGACTACTTTCGTAGCATAAGCCAACTACCAAATCATGCACCACCGTGCTCTAAAGATATAAGTGAAGCACAAGAGCAAAATTATCTATCTCAAAAGATATAAGTGAAGCACAATGAGCAAAAGTATCTAGCTCAAAAGATATAAGTGAAGCACAATGAGCATTCTAGCAAAATCACGATGAGTGCATGTCTCTCTCTATCAAAAAGGTGTGCATCAAGGATGATTGTGACACAACAAAAAGAAAAGACTCCTAAGATACAAGACGCTCCAAGCAAAACACATATCATGTGGTGAATAAAAATATAGCTCCAAGTGATGTTACCGATGGATTGAAGACGAAAGAGGGGATGCCTTCCCGGGGCATCCCCAAGCTTAGGCTTTTTTGGTGTCCTTGAATTTGACTTGGGGTTCCTTGGGAATCCCCAAGCTTGAGCTCTCTCCACTCATTATCTCTATGTCCATAAGAACGTCAACCAAAACTTGAAAACTTCACAACACAAAACTTAAATAGAAACTTGTGATAATATTAGTACAAGAAAACAAACTACCACTTCTTTTGGTGCTGTAGAAAACTTGAATTCCATCTATATTTATTATGGGCTACTGTATTCTCACTTTCCCATGGCTAGTACCCCCCGATACTAACCATAGTTTCATCAAAACAAGCAAGCAACTCAACAAAAACAGAATCTGTCAAAAATAGACCAGTCTGTAGCAATCTGTATACTTCGTATACTTCTGTTACCTCAAAAAATCTGAAAACTTACGAAGGTCTGGGGAAAAAGCGTATAAATCAGCAGCAAAAAAAGTCAACTCAAAATCTCTTTCGGAATAAAAATGAAAAATCATCTCGTGAGCGAAAAGTTTTTGTCTTTTCCAGCAAGATCAAACAACCATTACCAAGACTAGTCATAAAGGTTTTTCTTGGCTCGAACACAAAAAGAAATGCAAAAAACACAATCACAACAGAATTATGAAAGTGTGGATGCAAGAAAACAGAAAGAAAAAGATAAATTCATTGGGTTGCCTCCCAACAAGCGCTATTGTTTAACACCCTTAGCTAGGCATTGAAAATTCAATGATGCTCACACAAAAGACAAGAATTGAAGCACAACGAGAGCATCATAAAGCATGTGAAAATCACATCTAAGTCTAACATACTTCCTATGCATAGGCATTTTATAGGAAAACAGATTATCAAGACAACCAATAGTTGCCATATGCAATGAAGAAGAAAGAGACAATAGCAATCTCCACATAACGAGAGGTAATTTGGTAACATGAAAGTTTCTACCACATTATTTTCCTCTCTCATAGAAATTACATGTGGGATCATATTCGAATTCAACAATGTAACTATCACATAGGATATTCTTTTCATGATCCACATGCATGCAAAGTTGACGCTCTTCAAAAACAGTGGGATTATCATCAACTAAAGTCATGACTTCTCCAAACCCACTTTCAATAATATTGCAAATATCATATTCATCTTGAGGCTTGAACAAATTTTCAAGATCAAAAGAAAAATCATCACCCCAATCATGATCTTTGCAACAAGTAGTGGACATAGCGAGACTAGCATCCCCAAGCTTAGGGTTTTGCATATTCTTAGCATGATTGTCAATAATAGAATTTATAGTGAAACCATTGCAATCATGCTTTTCATTCAAGGAGCCCTCGTGAATCACGTCATAAATTTGTTCATCATGATTTTCCGATTCACGCATCTCAAGCAAAACTCCATAGAGAAAGTCAAGTGCACTCAACTCACTAGCAATTGGATCAACATAATTGGATCTCTTAAAGAGATTAGCAAGTGGATGAGGATCCATATCACTAGATTTTCAGCAAGCGAAGATGCAAGCATATTGAAGGCACATGGCACACAAGCGAACAGAAAGCAAGCGAGAGAAAAGGGTGAATGAAAAAGGCAAACGAAAAAGGAAAATTGGTGAAGTGGGGGACAGGAAAACGAGAGGAAACTGGCAAACAAAGTGAATGCAAGAGATGAGTTTGCGAGACCTACTTGGATGAGTTCTTGACTTGATTTTCCTCCCCGGCAACGGCACCAGAAATCCTTCTGCTACTTCTCAAACAACAGTGCCAGAATTGACACGTCGACAGAGATTGGGCTTGCGTTGGTTTTTCCCTTGAAGAGGAAAGGGTGATGCAACACAGGAGCAGTAAGTATTTCCCTCAGTTTGAGAACCAAGGTATCGATCCAGAAGGAGGGTCTCGTCAAGTCCAGAGTACCTGCGCAAATACAAACAAGCTTGCACCCAACGCTTCAAAGGGGTTGTAAATCCCTTCAAGCTTGTTTGCAAAGTGAGATCTGAAGGCAGAAAGTGCAACGAAGTAAAAAGTGTAAGGCTGAAAATATGGTGTGGAGTAGACCCTAGGGGCCATAGTGTTCACTAGAGGCTTCTCTCAAAATAGAAAATATCACGGTGGGTGAACAAATTACTGTCGAGCAATTGATAGAACTGTGCAAAGTCATGACGATATCTAAGGCAATGATCTAGCATATAGGCATCACGTCCGAGACAAGTAGACCATTACTTTCTGCATCTACTACTATTACTCCACACATCGATCGCTATCCGACAGGCATCTAGTGTATTGAGTTCATGACGAACAGAGTAATACTTTAAGCAAGATGACATGATGTAGAGGGATAATCTCAAACCAGTGATGAAAACCCCATCTTTTTACCCTTGATGGCAACAACACGATACGCGCCTCGCTATCCCTTCTGTCACTGGGTGAGGTCACCGCACGGTATGAACCCAAAACCAAGCACTTCTCCCATGGAAAGAATCGTAGATCTAGTTGGCCAAACAAGACCCACAACTCGAAGAGAATTACAAGGATATGAAATCATGCATAAGAGAGATCAGAAGAAACTCAAATAAGATTCATAGATAATCTGATCATAAATCCACAATTCATCGGATCTCGACAAACACACCTCAAAAGAAGATTACATCAGATAGATCTCCATGAAGATCATGGAGAACTTTGTATTGAAGATCCAAGAGAGAGAAGAAGCCATCTAGTTACTAGCTATGGAGCCATAGGTCTATGGTGAACTACTCACGCATCATCGGAGAGGTCATGGTGTTGATGGAGAAGCCTTCCATGTCTGAATCCCCCCTCCGGCGGGGCACCAGGACGTGCCCCAGATGGGATCTTGCGGAGACAGAAGCTTGCGGCGGCGGAAAAGTGATTACGATGCTCCCCTGATTTTTTTGGGAATATTTGGAAATTTATAGGCGCAAGATCTAGGTCAGGAGACCTCCGCGGGGTGGGGCCTTGTGGGGCCTCTGGGGCTCTTCTGGCTTGGCTCCCAAGTCCCCCGATCTTCTTCGTTCGAGAAAAATCTTTTCGGGGATTTTCTTCTGTTTGGACTCCGTTTCAAAATCTCCTCTGAAAGGGGTCAAAAACATGGAAAAAACAGGAACTCGCACTTGGCACTGAATTAATAAGTTAGTCCCAGAAAATAAATAAAAGGCATGCAAAACATCCAAAGTTTGACAAGATAATAGCATGAAACCATAAAAAAATATAGATACGTTGGAGACGTATGACACCCCCACTCATGGTTAATGGAACTACCTTAACTTTGGAACATGTGATGTGTAGGCACGAGATCATTGAAAATAAAGTTGCTATGATTGAACTCATTGAAAATTTGGATAAAAAGATCCACAATCAAATCACTCAGTATGGATCCAAGGTGGGAATGACTTTGAAATATTTAAAGGAGAGGGAACCCAAAGTTAACGAAAAACTAGGTCATGATTCCGCTAGAATTGGCAAACTAGAGGATGTTATAACCAACTTGGGTTCCGCTTTTGCTGCTATTCAGAACACTCCAAATTTTGCCCACAATAAGGCCACAAAGTTTGTTTTTGTTCCTAAAAACAATGGTGAACCATCTAGTAAGAGAGATGAAGATCTTAAAATGTTGAGTGTTCACCCTACTTATGGTTTGAGCACCAAAGACGACGATACTTGATTATATCACCTTATGCCTAGCTAAGGGCGTTAAACAATAGCACTTGTTGGGAGGCAACCCAATGAATTTATCTTTGCTTTTTTGCTTTCTGTTTTGCTGTGTACACACCATAACATTTCTGTTATGATTGTGTTTTTTGTGTTTCTTTTTGTGTTTGTGCCAAGTAAAACCTTTATGACTAGTTTTGGTGATGGTCGTTTGATCATGGTGAAAAAGACAGAAACTTTGTGCTCACGAAATGATTTTTATTTCCTTTCCAGAAAGAGCTTTTGAGTTGATTCTTTTTGCTGCTGGTTGATATGCATATTTCCCTAATTTTCATAATTTGTCAGAATTTTTGAGATACCATAAGTATACGAAGTATACAGGTTACTACAGACTGGTCTGTTTTTGACATATTCTGTTTTTGTTGTGTTGATTGCTTATTTTGATGAAACTGTGGATAGTATCGGGGGGGGGGGGTATTAGCCATGGAAAAGTGAGAATACATTAATATAACATCAATCTAAATAGAAATCAAGTTTACTACAGTACCTAAAGAGTTGGTAGTTTGTTTTCTTATGCTAATGATATCACGAGTTTCTGTTTAAGTTTTGTGTTGTGAAGTTTTCAAGTTTTGGGTGATGTTCTCATGGACAATGGAACAAAGAGTGGAAAGATCTCAAGCTTGGGGATTCCCAAGGCATACCAATCCAAATTCAAGGACATCAAAAAGCCTAAGCTTGGGGATGCCCCGGGAAGGCATCACCTCTTTCGTCTTCAATCCATCGGTAACGGTACTTGGAGCTATATTTTTATTCACCACATGATATGTGTTTTTCTTGGAGCGTCGTGTATTATAGGAGTCTTTTCTTTTTGTTTTGTCAAAATCATCCTTGCTGCACACATTTTTGAGAGGGACATGCACTCATCGTGAATTTGCTAGAATACACATTGAGCTTCGCTTATATCTTTTGAGTTAGGCAATTCAGCTCGCATGTGCTTCACTTATATCTTTTGAGCTAGATAACTTTGCTCTAGTGCTTCACTTAAATCTTTTTAGAGCACGGCGGTGTCATATTTTGAAGAAATAAAAAATCTCGATCTTCACTTATATCTTTTTGAGAGTGCTCTCTCTCAGTAACTTGGTAATTGGCTTGTGCTATGAAAGTAGTCCTAAAGATGATAGGCATCCAAAGAGGATATAATAAAAACTTCCATATTCAAGTGCATTGATTAGTAAGAGAAGTTTGATTCCTCACAATTAGTTTTGAGATATGGATTTGGTAATATTAGAGTTATGTTAGTAGGGTGTTATGAATCTAGAAATACTTGTGTTGAAGTTAGTGATTCCCGTAGCATGCACGTATGGTGAACCACTATGTTAAGAAGTCGGGGCATAATTGATTTATTGATTGTCATCCTTTGTGTGGCGGTCGGGATCGCGCGATGGTTAACACCTACCAACCCTTTCCCTAGGAGTATGCGTTTTGCACTTCGTTTTGATTACTAATAAAACTTTCACAATAAGTATATGAGTTCTTCATGACTAATGTGAGTCCATGGTATAGATGCACTTTCACCTTCCACCATTTCTAGCCTCTCTAGTGCTGCGCGACTTTCGCCGGTGCACAAACCCACCATATACGTTCCTCAAAACAGCCACCATACCTACCTATTATGGCATTTTCATAGCCATTCCGAGATATATTGCCATGCAACTCCCACCGTTCCGTCTCATGACTTGTGCCGTCACTTTCATATTGCCATTGCATGATCGTAAGATAGCTAGCGAGATATTTCAACGTCATACGCTAAGCTAGATCGTTGCACATCCCGGTACACTGCCGGAGGCATTTCCTATAGAGTCATCATTGTTCTAAGCATTGAGGTGTGAGTAAATAAAGTGTGATGATCATCATTATTGGAGCATTGTCCCATGTGAGGAAATACAAAAAAGAGGACAAAGATGCCCACCAAAAAAATAATGAAAAGAGGCCAAAGAGCCCAAACAAAAAAAAAAGAGAGAGAAAAAGAGAGAAGGGACAATGCTACTATGTTTTTCCACACTTGTGCTTCAAAATAGCACCATGTTCTTCATGATAGAGAGTCTCTTGTTTTGACACTTCCATATACTAGTGGGAATCTTCATTATATAACTTGTAACATCCCAAAATTATAAATTTTGGAATGTTAATATAATTATTAGATTGATTGTTTGTTTGTTTGCTGAGTGACTGAAACTTGTGTGAAATTTGAAACTTTTCGAAACTTTTGAATGAGAGGGAATAAAATGACTTTCCCCTTCTCCGGTGAATTCAAATTAAATCTTTTAAAAGCAAAGAGAGAAGATGACATGACTTCTTCAACTATAAAGAATTCGAACGGAGATATTTGCATTTGAAATTCTTTTGCATTTCCATTCGTTTTCTTCGTGCAAGAAATGCCGGGAAATACATTCTAAAGAGCGGAGGAACATGACCCTCCAAAGTGCTGGCAAATTTCTAAAATATTTGAGCCAAGAAACCCAAAGATTATTTGCAAAAAGAAATAAAGCAAATTTGGGAATTTCTGAAAAAAATATTTTTTAAAAGTTTTTTTTTGCTTTGGAAAAATGTTATTCGGGTAGAGGATATTTTTCTGATTTTTTTGGTATATAATACCCTATATTAAATATTTTTATTTATTTTCTTTTATTCGCTTTTGTTTTCTGTTTTGGAAAAAAGTTATAAAATAGGAAAGGGTTTTTTTTCTTCTTTTAAGCCGCCGCCCGAGCGCATTATAAGCTGTGGGCCGCCACCCCCCACAGCCGGGATCTGAATCCCTTAAATACAGGCCGACCGCCCCTCTCTTCCCCGCCTCCCTCCCTATGACCGCTGGGCCCCATTGGCCGAGCCTCCCTTCCCCGCGGCCAGCTTCTTCTTCCTCCTTCCAAAAGCATGCCCGAGACCGAGCCTGCCCCCAGAACTTCGGGATTCCCCTCGGATCCCTCTTTTTCCTTCCTTTCCTCTCCCCTCCCCGGGCCTATAAGTACCCCGCCCCCGAGCCGCCCCCGTTCCCACCCCTTCCCCGACGAGCCGCCGCCCGAACCGCCGCCCTGCCGCAGCCCGCCGGAGCTGCCGAAGCTGCAACCTTCGGCCGCCCCCTGGAGCACCACCCGAGCCGCCCCCACTCCGCCCGACGCCTCCCCGAGGAGGAGGACCACCGTCGCCGCCGCCCCGTCCTCTCCACCGCCCCCCGGAGCCCCCTCACCCTCGCCGGCGACGCCACCTCGCCGGAGCTGCCCCCACAGCCACGATAGACTCCTCTACTCTCTGTTCTTTCTTTTGTTTTCCTTTATAGCCCTTAGATCTTAGATGTATGGTATAGATTAGATCCTAAAGTACCCCTTCGGTTTAGAGTAGAAAATCGGCGGTTTTTATTTCACTTAACATTTAACGAGCAAGTTTTTATTAGCCTCCGGCCGTTTTCTCAAAACGTTGCAACAAACATCTCCCGCAGCCTATAGTAGCATGCCACGTGCACCTCCTATTTGTTAGCTAGTTAGCTTCAGTTTTTCTGTCTAATTGCAAAAACAGAAAAGTTTCTGTTTTTATTTGGCCACAACTTTTGATCCCGAATTCCAATGATATTGATTCTTGTTCCAGTAGACTCAAAAGTTTCTGTATTTTTTAAAAACATATAATTTGTCTATGTTTGAAATTTTAAAAATTGAGTTAGATCATATTTAGTTTAAACCTTGTTTTGCCTATTCCAGGAGTTTAAAAACAGATTTTAATGTGATTCCTTTTGGTACTGATCACTAGTGATCTTATTTATCAATGGTAAAAATTTCGGAATTGTTTGAGTATTTTAGCTCACAGTTTCATGTGAAACAATTTCTGTTTCAACTCTTTTAGGATTTCGGCTAATTCCTTTTCTACTTTTGTTTTAAAATATTTTCTTTATTATTTCAGAAACATTATTGTTTTGTTTATGTTAGTTAACAGTAGTTTTGCAACAAGTTTTTATTTTTATTTGTTTTCATGAAATCAATTCTAGTTCCTTAGTAACTTGCAATTGTTTTCACCATTGTTTCAAAACCCGTTTGGAAGTACTTTCAAATAGTTTTGTGAAAAATACTTTATTTTGTCTTAGTTAAACTTATATCTTAGTACCTTGTTTTTATTTTCATGTTAGACAAAAATTATTTAGTGTTTGATGTAGTAGAAGACTCCTAGTTTTAGTGAAGTTCCTTTCGGTTTCTTATTCGCTCTCTCTCTTTTGTTTTGATTGCTAGTATGAGTGCTTATGTGAATGATATGTTTGTTATATAGATTTAATCGGAGAGTGACGAGTAGTCTATCATGTTATTTTCTCGAGAAATTCTTCTTCGTCAACATCACCAGGCAAGTCACTTTGATCATACTATCACCTATGTTTTATGCATCGTAGTTCTACCATCCTATTCCCAATTGCATGCTGCTTAGGTACTTGGAAATTTTAGTATAGATTGTAGTATCATGTGGTAGGCACACAACAACCCCGATACTTGGCCCGGGACGACAAAGTTCATATCGCTATGCTTGAGTAGACAGGATTTCGGTTGAGTGCATAACACGAGTGATGCGAGGTTGATTAAATAATCAAGACCGGTTAAGACAAGATTTTCAAGACCTCGGACGAAATGCAACTCTGGGTGAAGGACGGTTGATCGGCTCCCTGGAGAACCCAGTGGATGCCCGGGATGCTGGGGACGGCCATGACATCCTGCGGAAAGCTTCACCAAGCCTCAAAGAGACGGACGGATATTTTCAAGACCCAAGGCTTACCTGCACAGCCACAAGTCATTATGGGCTCTGGCTTGGTTGGACAACGCGGCGACTCTGGACAGGCGGTGCTAGGAGATGTAGAAGAACGGTAGGAATGGATGGGCACCGATAGGGATTCAGAGGGACCCGTTGAAAGACCATGTTTTGATCATCCGGTCTTCAAACACCCTGAAGTGCGAGGACATACACGTAGGCGATCAAATCTTGTGGGGAACGTGTGCAAAACTCTGCAGAGTACTCAAACCTAATCGATTAGCCGTGTCCACGGTCATGGACAACTTGAGCCAAAGGAACTGAAGTTATCTGGATTTCTCAACACCATTAAATATATTTGATGAGGGTAATTATTGACAACTCGGGTACGAGAACTGGTTGGCGGAACCATCTCGTTAACAACCAACAATGTAGTAACATTTTGCTTTTAGCCCTCTCTTGTTGTAGGAGAAAATTTTGCTTTACGCTAAAACATACAACCCCACCTGCCATATATGCATATAGTATAGATGACATTTTACCCCTCTCTTATGTGACTTGCCGGCATATTCAATATGCTGACCTACATGGCTGCAACGTCTTATGTTGCAGATATTTTTCTTCGACGAGTAAGAGTACGATTCAGGGTTACGGTCTACATTCAACTTGCCGTTGGTGTTTATTGGGACTCCACTCCCTTGACCGGTTCCGCTGAGATATTTAAGGTATATATCAGTCTTACGCTATTTTACATGTGATTGCACTTTGATATATACATTGATGTACTGTGTGTGCCAGCATACTGATCCAGGGATGGCACAGAAACACAGAGGCTTGACTCGTCTTGGGCCGGGTCGCTACAGAAATGGTATTCAGAGCACATGTTGACTGTAGGACGTGACCCTAGAAACTGGAAATTTCTTAGGATAGGATATCTCAAAAAATAATAATAATTCAACTACACCTTTTACTTCTCATCTCTTCTGAGTTCATCAAATGTTCTCTCTCACCTCCAATAGTTAGACAATACCCTTACCCCTTCGACCTCATGAAGAACCAACGGAGTTCTACTTCAAAGTAAAGAGGATTTCACCACGCGTTTGAAGAATTGAAGCTACACCAACAGTAGACTCTCAAGACCCGAAGAACTCGAAGACCCTGAAGTGTTTGAATAATTATATGACCATTAGAAGTCCAAACCCCTTTTATATACCCACGTTAGATACGATGATTTGTGAACCGTCTTTGGTGTGTGTTTTCCGACGGCCACAAATAAAACCTATTCTCAAAAATATTGTTTGTGTTGTGTGTATCTCCCTCCCTCTCTTACCCGTCTCATCCCCAAAACCTCAACCCTACCAGATGGAGTATGAAGTTGGACTTGTAGTCTCTGGACCAATGACCCAGCTGGAAGCTGAAATATGGATTCAGAACATGGAGAACCACTTCGGGAGCAACTTGATCTCAAGGAAGTATGAAGTGGAACACGCTCTTCAGTACTTTACACAAAGTGCTGCAATCTGGTGGAAAATGCACCATGCCATACAAGGATTTAGTGGAGCAGAAAGTTGGGAAGAATTCAAGAAGACTCTGTTAAGATCCCGTCTCATTCAGAAGTGCTATGACAATCCGAAGGAGAAGACTTGTGCTTGCAAGATCTGTGGAGAAATAGGACACACCCAGGAAGAACACACAGATGGATGCACTCATTGTGAAGAAAATCACCCACCTGAGGAGTGCCCAAGTAGTCAGGTGACCTGTTTCCTTTGTGAAGGAACCACCCACTACCCAGCTCAGTGTCACATTTACCCCAAGGTGCAACAAGTTGTCAAGCAGCAGAAATATGCAATGAAGGAAACACTCAAGAAGAAGATTCTAGAAGAACCTGTGATGAACGGAAATATTGAGGACCCTGATGAACAAGGTCTGACCAGATTTTTCTCCAATGCATGCTACTCATGTGGAGAAGAAGGACATTATTCACAGGATTGCACGAAGAGAAGCCAAGAGTATCTGGGAAACTTCCCGACGGAAGAAGTGGAGTTTGATCCACTTGAAATAGAAGAACTGGCCAAAATAAAGGAGTCCGGAAAGAAGAAAAAGTACCCTCGGAAGAGCCAAATCTCTGCAGAAATAAACCTGAGCCATGTCAGATATTACAAGTGTATGAAATTTGGCCACCACAAATACATGTGCTCAGGAAGGAAGCCAGAAACCCAAGGAGCAAAAGCAAACACTAAGACGCCTCGAGACTTGTCAGAACTCATTTGCTTTTGTTGCAAGGAAGCAGGACATTTTGCCAGCGATTGTCCACAAAGGAAGAAAGCTAGGATGGACTAGTTAAGTTTTGACCGTGGCGATAAGTGTAATCTGAAGCACCCTTGTTTTTCATGAGATCATGGAGTGAAATTTTTGTAACAGAAGTCCCTGAGATTGTAATAACATCATGAATTAATGGAAATTATTGTCTCATGATTACCTATGTTGAAAATGTATGCGTTGTTTCTCTACGAGCAAAGACCTCTGAACAATTATGAGGATATGAGAAAATATGGTCTATGCAGGCATGAGTATAATCCATTTAAGTGTGGTAGTAATCGGTATACCCACAGGATCCATTGAGTAGGAGTGTACCATTATTACCAATGAGACACATACATTACTCTGAGTACCTATTTACTGACACCTGCAGATGGCAACTCTCTACGAGTCATTCCTCAAGGGCCCAGAAACGATCATGACCCTGACCAGTGATCATGATTACCCGAAAATCCTGAAGGACATGATGAAGCACATTCACCTTGAAGGGGATGCAGTCTACAAAGGCTACCCATTTGTGGAAAATGGAGTGGAACTTTGGTACGTGGAAGTACACCTCCACCATGTGAAAGGAGTTTGTCCAAAGACTATGGGGCAATACTTTTTCATTTCACGTGTACCTCGAACAACCTTCTTTTATGCTATTCGTGAAGCTGCCATGGAAGCCATACGTCAGATCGGAGAAATACTTGAAGCAAGACTCCGCCATACCCAGGAATACCTGAGTGAAGTACGTGCGGAGATGATGGAGATGAAGCTCATGACCACCATGATGAAGCAAAAGATGGATGATTTCAAGGAGCACATTGGAAAATTCGAGTGGAACTAAAGTACCTCCAAGAGAGGAAGAGGAATAAAATTGGCAGAAATGCTCGACCATACCGAACAACGTGGATGGCAACATTTGTAATAGAGTACTTTTGAATTGGAGTTTTTGATAAGAAATTAAGGATGTAATAAAGGATTGATTATGAAATGAATATGATTTATAGAAGAAGCTATGATGGATCAGCAAAACGTTTTCTTAGAAGCATACGAAAACCTGAGAGTTGTGAAGATACGATAGATGTTTCGTTCAGCTTGCAGAACCAATCGATTATCCGAACTTCGTTCGTGGACAAGAGAAATTCTGCAACGCTTGTGAGGATGCCCGAGTGTTAGAATGTGAGATTCGCTAAACCTTATACAGAGAAATGATTTGGGTGCGGAATGGATTGATCACCATGACGACTTACTCTTATCATTTATCTTGCTATTCGGAATGGTAAATCTGAGACACTTACCCATAGTGAGAGACGACGTTCTTTGAAGCTTTTGTTTAAGCCTTAGAATGGTATGATGAAAGCCCCATGTACATGGCATTTGTTGTCACGCGTAGGAAATTTTACGGTGAGAATGAAACCAAGACCTCTCTCTCTGCAGGATAACCACAAATGGTAGACCACCATGAGAACCATCGATATGTTATTTAGAGTTGACCACGAGACTGTCAGTTAAAGAAGACCTAGTGACGGAAGAAGCTTATATCAACGGGAGAGCATCACCAAAGGATTTAATATGAAGACTGTGCGATGTTAGTTGCCAAAACCCCAGAGGATCGTTAAAGCATTTTGAGGGACCAGTATCTCTCATTTTAAGTGTGGTAGCATCCCACCTTGCGGGAGATTAGATTTGTTAGAAGACCCCCAAACCCTAACCTTTCTTTCTAGCCTCTTCGAATCTCGAGGACGAGATTCATTTTAAGTGTGGTAGTTTGTAACATCCCAAAATTATAAATTTTGGAATGTTAATATAATTATTAGTGTGATTGTTTGTTTGTTTGCTGAGTGACTGAAACTTGTGTGAAATTTGAAACTTTTCAAAACTTTTGAATGAGAGGTAATAAAATGACTTTCCCCTTCTCCGGTGAATTCAAATTCAATCTTTTAAAAGAAAAGAGAGAAGATGACATGACTTCTTCAACTATAAAGAATTCGAACGGAGATATTTGCATTTGAAATTCTTTTGCATTTCCATTCGTTTTCTTCGTGCAAGAAATGCCGGGAAATACATTCCAAAGAGCGGAGGAACATGACCCTCCAAAGTGCGGGCAAATTTCTGAAATATTTGAGCCAAGAAACCCAAAGATTATTTGCAAAAATATTTGCAAAAAGAAATAAAGCAAATTTGGGAATTTCCGAAAAAAATATTTTTTAAAAGTTTTTATTTTTGCTTTGGAAAAATGTTATTCGGGTAGAGGATATTTTTCTGATTTTTTTGGTATATAATACCCTATATTAAATATTTTTATTTATTTCCTTTTATTCGCTTTTGTTTTCTGTTTTGGAAAAAAGTTATAAAATAGGAAAGGTTTTTTTTTCTTTTAAGCCGTCGCCCGAGCGCATTATAAGCTGTGGGCCGCCACCCCCCCACAGCCGAGATCTGAATTCCTTAAATACACGCCGACCGCCCCTCTCTTCCCCGCCTCCCTCCCTATGACCGCTGGGCCCCACTGGCAGAGCCTCCCTTCCCCGCGGCCACCTTCTTCTTCCTCCTTCCAAAAGCATGCCCGAGACCGAGCCTGCCCCCCAGAACTTCGGGATTCCCCTCGGATCCCTCTTTTTTCCTTCCTTTCCTCTCCCCTCCCCAGGCCTATAAGTACCCCCGCCCCCGAGCCGCCCCCGTTCCCACCCCTTCCCCGACGAGCCGCCGCCTGAACCGCCGCCCTGCCGCAGCCCGCCGGAGCTGCCGAAGCTGCAACCTTCGGCCGCCCCCTGGAGCACCACCCGAGCCGCCCCCACTCCGCCCGACGCCTCCTCGAGGAGGAGGACCACCGCCGCCGCCGCCCCGTCCTCTCCATCGCCCCCGAAGCCCCCTCACCCTCGTCGCCGACGCCACCTCGCCGGAGCTGCCCCCACAGCCACGGTAGACTCCTCTACTCTCTGTTCTTTCTTTTGTTTTCCTTTATAGCCCTTAGATCTTAGATGTAGAAAACCGGCGGTTTTTATTTCACTTAACATTTAACCAGCAAGTTTTTATTAGCCTCCGGCCGCTTGCTCAAAACGTTGCAACAAACATCTCCCGCAGCCTATAGTAGCATGCCACATGCACCCCCTATTTGTTAGCTAGTTAGCTTCAGTTTTTCTGTCTAATTGCAAAAACAGAAAAGTTTCTGTTTTGTTTTGGCCACAACTTTTGATCCCGAAGTCCAATGATATTGATTCTTGTTCCAGTAGACTCAAATTGTTATGTAGTTTTTCAAAACATATAATTTGTCTATGTTTGAAATTTTAAAAATTGAGTTAGATCAGATTTACTTTAAACCTTGTTTTGCCTATTCCAGGAGTTTAAAAACAGATTTTAATTTCATTCCTTTTGGTACTGATCACTAGTGATCTTATTTATCAGTGGTAAAAGTTTCGGAATTGTTTGAGTATTTTAGCTCACTGTTTCATGTGAAACAATTTCTGTTTCAACTCTTTTAGGATTTCGGCTAATTCCTTTTCTACTTTTGTTTTAAAATATTTTCTTTATTATTTCAGAAACATTATTGTTTTGTTTATGTTAGTTAACAGTAGTTTTGCAACAAGTTTTTATTTTTATTTGTTTTCATGAAATCAATTCTAGTTCCTTAGTAACTTGCAATTGTTTTCACCATTGTTTCAAAACCCGTTTGGAAGTACTTTCAAATAGTTTTGTGAAAAATACTTTATTTTGTCTTAGTTAAACTTATATCTTAGTACCTTGTTTTTATTTTCATGTTAGACAAAAATTATTTAGTGTTCGATGTAGTAGAAGACTCCTAGTTTTAGTGAAGTTCCTTTCGGTTTCTTATTCGCTCTCTCTCTTTTGTTTTGATTGCTAGTATGAGTGCTTATGTGAATGATATGTTTGTTATATAGATTTCATCGGAGAGTGACGAGTAGTCTATCATGTTATTTTCTCGAGAAATTCTTCTTCGTCAACATCACCAGGCAAGTCACTTTGATCATACTATCACCTATGTTTTATGCATCGTAGTTCTACCATCCTATTCCCAATTGCATGCTGCTTAGGTACTTGGAAATTTTAGTATAGATTGTAGTATCATGTGGTAGGCACACAACAACCCCGATACTTGGCCCGGGACGACAAAGTTCATATCGCTATGCTTGAGTAGACAGGATTTCGGTTGAGTGCATAACACGAGTGATGCGAGGTTGATTAAATAATCAAGACCGGTTAAGACAAGATTTTCAAGACCTCGGACGAAATGCAACTCTGGGTGAAGGACGGTTGATCGGCTCCCTGGAGAACCCAGTGGATGCCCGGGATGCTGGGGACGGCCATGACATCCTGCGGAAAGCTTCACCAAGCCTCAAAGAGACGGACGGATATTTTCAAGACCCAAGGCTTACCTGCATAGCCACAAGTCATTATGGGCTCTGGCTTGGTTGGACAACGCGGCGACTCTGGACAGGCGGTGCTAGCAGATGTAGAAGAACGGTAGGAATGGATGGGCACCGACAGGGATTCAGATGGACCCGTTGAAAGACCATGTTTTGATCATCCGGTCTTCAAACACCCTGAAGTGCGAGGACATACACGGAGGCGATCAAATCTTGTGGGGAACGTGTGCAAAACTCTGCAGAGTACTCAAACCTAATCGATTAGCCGTGTCCATGGTCTTGGACAACTTGAGCCAAAGGAACTGAAGTTATCTGGATTTCTCAACACCATTAAATATATTTGATGAGGGTAATTATTGACAACTCGGGTACGAGAACTGGTTGGCGGAACCATCTCGTTAACAACCAACAATGTAGTAACATTTTGCTTTTAGCCCTCTCTTGTTGTAGGAGAAAAATTTGCTTTACGCTAAAACTTTCAACCCCACCTGCCATATATGCATATAGTATAGATGACATTTTACCCCTCTCTTATGTGACTTGCCGGCATATTCAATATGCTGACCTACACAGCTGCAACGTCTTATGTTGCAAATATTTTTCTTCGACGAGTAAGAGTACGATTCAGGGTTATGGTCTACACTCAACTTGCCGTTGGTGTTTATTGGGACTCCACTCCCTTGACCGCTTCCGCTGAGATATTTAAGGTATATATCAGTTTTACGCTATTTTACATGTGATTGCACTTTGATATATACATTGATGTACTGTGTGTGCCAGCATACTGATCCAGGGATGGCACAGAAACACAGAGGCTTGACTCGTCTTGAGTCGGGTCGCTACATAACATGGCTTGTACATTCCAATGATGGGCTTCCTCAAAATTGCCCTAGGTATTTGTGAGGAAGCAAGTTGGGTGCACACCCACTAGTTCTCCTTTTGACCTTTCACACACTTATAGCTCTAGGTGCATCCGTTTCATAGTAATCCCTACTCATTCATATTAATATCTATTGATGGGCATCTCCATAGCCCTTTGATACGCCGAGTCAATGTGACCATCTCCTCCTTTTTGCCTCACAACCTCCATGATGACCCACAAGTGTAGGGGATCTATCGTAGTCCTTCCGATAAGTAAGAGTGTGTAACCCAACGAGGAGTAGAAGGATCTGACAAGTGGTTTTCAGCAAGGTATTCTCTACAAGCACTGAAATTATCGGTAACAGATGGTTGTGTGGTAAGATGATTCATAGCAAGTATCAAGTAACAATAGTAACAACGATGCAGCAAAGTGGCCCAATCCCTTTTGTAGCAAGGGACAAGCCTGGAGAAACTCTTATAGGAGGTAAAGCGCTCCCGAGGACAGATGGGAACTTCTGTCAAGCTAGTTTTCATCATGTTCATATGATTCACGTTCGCTACTTTGATAGTTTGATATGTGGGTGGACCGGCACTTGGGTACTGCCCTTACTTGGACAAGCATCCCACTTATGATTAACTCCTCTCGCAAGCATCCACAACTACGAAAGAAGAATTAAGACAAAGTCTAACCATAGCATTAAACTAGTGGATCCAAATCAGCCCCTTACGAAGCAACGCATAAACTAGGGTTTAAGCTTCTGTTACTCTAGCAACCCATCATCTACTTACTACTTCCCAATGCCTTCCTTTAGGCCCAAATAATGGTGAAGTGTTATGTAGTCGACGTTCACATAACACCAGTAGAGGAGAGACAACATACAACACATCAAAATATCGAACGAATACCAAATTCACATGACTACTTATAGCATGACTTATCCCATGTCCTCAGAAACAAAAGTAACTACTCACAAAGCATAATAATATCCATGACGAGAGAGGTATTGAATAGCATCAAGGATCTGAACATATAATCTTCCACCAAGTAATCCAACTAGCATCAACTACAAAGAGTAATTAACACTACTAGCAACCTTACAGGTACCAATCGGAGTCGCGAGACGGAGATTGGTTACAAGAGATGAACTAGGTTTTGGAGATGAGATGGTGCTGATGAAGATGTTGATGGTGATGAGTCCCCTCCGATGAGAGGAGTGTAGGTGATGACGATGGCGACGATTTCCCCCTCCGGGAGGGAAGTTTCCTCGGCAGGACGACCCTGCCGGAGCTCTAGATTGGTTCTGCTCAAGTTTTGCTTCGTGGCGGTGGCGATTCCTCCCGAAAGCCTCCTCCTGATTTTTTATGGAACGAAACCCTCCTTATAGCAAAAGAGGGGGGCCAGAGGGCCAGCAGGGAGCCCACAAGCCCCCTAGGCGCGGCCAAGGGGTAGGCCGCGCCTAGCAGGCTTGTGGCCTCCTGCTGGCTTCCCTCTGGTACTTCTTCAGCCCAGTATTTTTATAAATTCCAAAATAAATCCTTGTTGATTTTCACGGTTTTTGGAGTTGCGCAGAATAGGTATCTCAAACTTGCTCCTTTTTCAGGCCAGAATTCCAGCTGCCAGCATTCTCCCTCTTCATGTAAACCTTGCAAAATAAGAGAGAAAAGGCATAAGTATTGTACCGTGAAGTGTAATAACAGCCCATAAAGCGATAAATATCAACATGAAAGCATGATGCAAAATGGACGGATCAACTCCCCCAATCTTAGACCTTGCTTGTCCTCAAGCGAAAGCCGAGATCAATAAATATGCCCACATGTTTAGAGAGAGGTGTCGACAATACAAGATACGGACATGCATGCATCATGATCACAATCAGAACAACAATATCATCATATAATCTCTCATGCTAAAGTGACAATTCCTTCACAAAGTAAAGTAAAGATCAAGAACCTTACTGAGAATTAACAACCAATAGCCCATAGTCATTGAAGCAATTGCAATTTATCATAACATGAGAAAGAGTCAAATAAGAGCTTGTAAAGCAAATCCACATACTCAATCATCCTTTCGTCTTCTACAATTGCTACAACTCACGTGGTACTCATGAGATCAAAGTTTCAGTCGGACACAGAGAAAGATAGGGGCTTATAGTTTTGCCTCCCAACTACTTACCTCAAGGGTAATGTCAATATTAATAATTCATGAGTACTTACTTCCAAGTTGAGATATGAATATAGATCTTTCCCTAGCATATGACGTTAGCCAAGAATAAGGTGAAATAAGGAATTGGTGTAGATCACCATGACTCTTTCAAGGGTAAAAAGTAAAGGTACAAGATGGGCCCTTCGTAGAGGGAAGCAGAGGTTGTCATGTGCTTTTGAGGTTTGGATGTGCAACCTCTTAGTGTGAAGGAACGCCACTTTATATTGCCTCCTCTGATAAAGAACTTTATTATGCAGTCTATCGCTTTTATGTCTTCCTCATCACACGTTCGTACAAAGCTTATTTTCCACACACTAATAGATCATACATTATTAGGGAGCAATTTTCATTGCTTGCACCGATGACAACTTACTTGAGGGATCTTATTCAATCCATAGGTAGGTATGGTGGACTCTCATGGCAAAACTGGGTTGAGGGTTTATGGATCCACAAGTAGTATCTCTACTTGGTGCGGATATTTTGGCTGATATGAGGTGGAAGCCAGCGTCACATGCCAAGGGATCTCTAATCATATAACATTGTCCGGAACCAAGTAAACATAATTCATTATGTTGTCTTCCTTGTCCAACATCTACTTCTAAGCATGTAATAGTTTAATGAGTGTTCACAATCATAGATGGTGTCAAAGTTGATATATTTATATGTGAACCTCTCCTTCTTTATCACTTCCTATTAATTGCAACAATGACCAAGGTCTATGTTTGTCCACCCTCAACAAGTTTCAATCATTATTATTTTTATATGTGAAGCCATCACTTCCCATAAGATCATTACATGATCTTTCATGCTTTTGTTCTTTTATCATTCTCTTGATCAAGGCATGAGGCAAGGCCCTTAACTAAGACACTCTTTATTATAAGGCTCACGAGCTCGAATACATCGGGGGTGACACAAAGCAAAACTCAAGCCTAAAACACTAAGAACTTTATTCTACTAGAGGAAGATAAAACCAAAAAGGATCGAACTAAGAAAGGGTAAAGGCAAAAGGTGTGATGGTGATACGATACCGGGGAAACTCCCCCAAACTTGTCACAAACCAAGGGGATTGCCCATACCCATGCTTAGTTGTCTTCCTTTGGAGGTGATGGTGGTGGAGTTGTTGCAACCTGGGTTTGATGCTCCGTCTTCCAAGGCATAGGTGCTCCATCATGGAAAGATGACTGAGTCTCCGGAATCCTCAAATCTGCAGCCAACCGTATTGATTTAAATCTATACTCATACTCACAGTTTTGGTTCTGCAGGTCATAGATCTGGGCTTGGAGGTGATCAATTCTGTCTTAGAGCCTGGAGAGGTGTTTCCCGATGTCATTGGCATCAATCTTATGCTTGTTGGCGAACTCCGTGGTCATCATGTGGTTGGCGTTGAGTCCATGCTCCACCATCTCTTGGCACTTGAAGACTTGTTGCTCCATTGCTTCGAGCCTCGCCTCCATGCTTCCGGTCTTCTTGGGCCCCTCAACATCACGGATGTGCAGCATCCCCTCATGCATCTCGATAGATTGAGGGTGTTGCAGCACTCCCGCGAGGTAGGGATTGATGACCTTCTCGAAGATCTTGTCCTTCGGAGATTTTGGGGACGCCATAGCGATCTAGATCTGCAGCAGAAATAGGCTCGAAACGAAAACATAGTAAAATTGCATGATACGAGGGTCAGACCTTCCGGGAGAATATATAATGATTTTTTCGACCAAAAGGAGTACTCCGCAAGAAAACGGAGTCCGGGAGGCACACGAGGTGGTCACAAGTCCCCCAGGCGCGTCCAGGGGGGTGGCCCGCGCCTGGCAGGCTTGTTGCCTCCTCGTGCACTTTCCGGACTACTTTAAATTTTCTATTTTTCTAAAAATTCCAAAATAGAGAAAATTTCCTACTAGAAAAGTTTTGGAGTCGGTTTACTTACCCAATCACATACCTCTTCATTTTCGAAGTCTGAAACAGGCTCATAAATATCCCTTATGTACTCCTCCGGAGTTATGGTATTGATAATATTGCTTTCAACATCTATGGGAGTACCTGAGATATAATGCTTGATTCTGTGCCCATTTACCACTCTCAGAAAATTACCTTCCGTGTTGTTGATCTTGATGGCACCGGAACGATATACTTCCTCAACAATGTAAGGACCTTCCCATTTAGAGAGAAGCTTGCGTGCAAAAAATCTTAAACGAGAATTATATAACAAGACATAACCACCTACATTGAACTCACGCTTTTGTATCCTTTTATCATGCCACCTATTAACCTTTTGTTTAAACAACTTGACATTCTCATATGCCTGAGTTCTCCATTCATCAAGCAAGCTAATATCAAATAGCCTTACTAGTGGGGACAGGGCCTATAGTCCCGGCCCGTAAGGGGCTTTAGTCCCGGTTCACCAACCGGGACCAAAGAGGCGGGACTAAAGGCCTAACCTTTAGTCCCGGCCCTGTTCCAAGCCGGGACCAAAGGTGCTCCACGTGGGCGCCTCGGAGCGCCCTCAGGGGCAGGCCCTTTAGTCCCGGGTCTTAACACGGACCGGGACTAAAGAGTTTCTGCAGATTTTGTTTATTTTAGGGTTTTAGGGTTTTAGGGTTTGGGTGTTCGGGAGATTAACGTGATGCCTCGTTTGGTGTTCGGGAATTAGTTTTCATATAATTCTAAATATACATGTTTATGCATATATATAAGATTAACTTATCTTACAAGCGAGCATATATATACAATTATATGGAGATCTGAATTATCGGGACTAGAGCCCGTCTATTAGATTACATGGACCAACATCAGTAATGGCCCCTAGCTACACTAAATCGTCCTTTGTCATCTGTAGCTTCCGTCCTCAGAAAGGTCGCAAGCTCCTGTGCAACAGCAATCGCGCGTTGCTCTGGTAGGTACTTCTCCCTCATGGCTGTGTACTATATAAGAAGAGGAGATGAATATGAATATCAATCATGATAAAAAAGAATGACGGGTAAAAATAGAGGTGTGAATGTTCATTGCTTACGTCGTATCTGTAATCCTTGTGCTCAGAGGTAAACGTGTGAATGGTCTCGCAAACATAGTATCCGCATAGATGCGTGCCCCGTGGCTGCTGGTCGCACTTTACGAGAATAGAATATATATAATCAAAATAATAATCTAGCATCATAAATGTATTGAAAATAGAAGTATATCATACTACTACTTACCTCAACAGCTCTAAAGGTCAGCTTCTCATGCTCGATACCGGGAGTCACGCACTTGAACCGCTTCCAAACCCTGCCCGACAAGGAAAATGATTTGCTAAGTTTTTCATTAATTGATATATCAGAAAATCATCAAAAGAGACCGATAGAGTGCAAGAATGATTGAAATTACCCTTGGAGCATGTCCTACAGGCTTTGGAACTGTTCCAAGGGTCTCGATAATGGGTCGAAGGCATCAACTCTTCCCTTATCAATTTGAATGTCCAACAGAATCCAATGGTAGCTGCACATGTATATATATATGTGTGTGAGTAACTTATCAATTACACTTATAAGTGAATGGACACAACAGAGTAAAGACCCTCACTTGAAGTTGTATGGAAACAGTATGTGGTCACATAAATTTTGATCTGTTAGCAACCTTAGAAGGTTTTCCTCCGTCTCCTTGGGTTTATCAGTTAGCGTCGCTATATGTATTTTATCTGGGTCAATAAACCCAATATTTAGGATGTTCCTACTTTTACATTCCAGAATCTTCATTCTGCATAATAGAGTACAAGTTATATGTAGACAATGAATTGAAATAACTAAACAAGTTATATGTAGACAACGAATTGAAAAACTTACAGACAATAGCAACTCATAAGCGATTTGTCGAGGGCGTCGACATTGTACATCTGGAAGAGTTCATCAAAGTCGATATGGATTTCTTTGGGGCGGCCGTAGTACTCCCGTGGGACACGCGCCACGATCATCGTTCTCCCATTATTTGATTCACTTAAGTACCATGTATGCAAGTAACGCATATTTGTTGGGAGATCATCTTTGCTGACCAAAGGTGCTCCCATGACAAATTGTGGCTTAGGGGCTACGACAGCCTTGGGTAACCTGTCGTCTTGGGAAACCAGAACGTCTTCAACCGGGATACCCCATTCATCCGCCCACTTCTTTGCTAATTCCAAATCTTGCCCCTGCACCAGAGAGGGAACATTCTCGGGTAACACCTTGAGGGGTGGGATCGACTGTTTGGCCTGTTGTCCAAGCTGAGGAACGTCTGATCTTTTTTTGCTTGTAGTTGAACTTGATTTGCTCCCACTTGCACTTGCACGTGATCTGCTCTTTTTCCCTTCCTTCTGCAATGTGCGTGTATAGTCATCAGGCTTATGGTGTAAGTCATACTGTGATGGAAGGGTCGTGAAGTATTTTGCATATGCTATTTGCTTCTCGGTGTATTCCGGGCGTAGCTCGGGTTCCTTCTTTTTCATCTGCGCATCATAATGTTCCTTTGCTATCCTGGCGTTTTCCTCGTGGTACGATCATAAGGTCTGATAGGAAGATTAGCATGAGGTACCTTCGGGAGGGGCGACAGTTTGCACTTTGGGGAGCTCCGTTGCTTAGAACTCATCGACGGAGCGTTCTTGTTGGCACGCTTCCGCTTAGTACCCTTAGCGTGCGGCGGTGGAGACGGACGACCCAAGTCCGGCGGCGGTGATCGAGATGGACTCGTGTTGTGCTGGTCGTCGTCATGTGGAGGGCTTGGAGGTGATGGAGGTGTAGGTGACCTGCGATGACTCGGAGGCGGTGTTGTCCTTGGGGCCGAGCCTGGAAGCTTGATGTAGTTCTTGTCCCATAGGATGACTCCACCCAGTACTTCTTCGAGTGTCCTCTCATCTTCGGGTCCAGCTATGTCGAGCTCCATATCATGAAACCCCGCCATGATTTCATCCACCCCGACTTTAGCAAAGCCAGCTGGAATCTCACGGCCATGCGAGCGTGCATCAGGGCCAGAAGGTAAAGCTTGTCTGTCGGCCACCTTCATGGATATGTTCTTGAATTTCTGATGGAGTTCACATGATGTTGACTCCTTGATTCCATCCAGGGGTAGCCAGGACCGCCCTCTATCATTCTTCGTGCATCGTCGGGCGTGGCCTCAGATTCAGCCACGCCGCTTTTCGCTTAAATGGGGTGCCGGTAATATCGAGTGCAGGATCTTCCTGGCGTGCTACTCCTCTAAGCTCATCAATCTGCTTCTGTTGCTCGTTAAGCCTGGCAAGCAACTGGTTGAACTTGTCATTCTCCTCATCCTGCTGTCGCTTCTTTGCTCTCGCTCGACTTCTGTAAATGTATTGGTCTCTGATAAACCCAAGCCACCACGGGTAAGAAGGACCGAAGCCTCGCGTTCGTCCTCCATGTTCGTCATTGCCGAGGACCAATGTGAGCAAATCTTTCTCTCTATCTGCAGTGAACTTTCTTTTTCCCTCCTTAATTTCTTTCACTAACTTTTTCCAATTCTCCCTGGGTATCCTAAGACCGTCACTGCTGATGAGGTCCCCTGTTTCTTCGTTGTACGAACCACCATGCGCAAGGAACCAATTTCTTGCTCTCAATTCCCACTCATCACGGATGGGTTAAGGTATGATGCCTTTAGCTAGCAGATCTTGCTCTTTCTTATCCCACTTTGGGATGGCAGTCTCATAGCCCCCTGGTCCCAGCGTGTGGTGATATTTCTTCTTGTCGGCATTTTTCTTGTTCTTTTCTGATAATGCCTTGGCATCTTCTGACTCCTTGTACTCTTGAAATGCCTTCCAGTGATTTGCCTGCTTGGCTAAATACCCCTTGAATACTGGCACTTTCTTTGTCTTCCGATAGTTTTTCCATAGCTTCTTCTTCCAGCTACGGAACAGTTCGGCCATCTTCTTTAGAGTCCGCTGCTTGACTTTGGCCCTCAGTTTTTTTGCGGCGTCTTCATTCTCACATTCTGGCAGGTTGAAATGTGACATGAGATCATTCCAAAGATTATCTTTGTACCTTTCGGCGACATAGTCACTATCGGCTGCCCCTTTGCGCTTGTTCCACTCCCGAACGCTTATTGGGACGTGATCCGTAACGAGAACTCCACATTGCTTCTTCAATGTGTCAGCAGCATTCTTAGGAAGCTTGGGTTCGCCGGTAGGCAATATCACCTCAAAGGTGTAATGCGTCCGTGCGTCCAACTTTTTAGTCGGGCCTCGTTTCGTAGCTTTGCTCGATGTGGAGGCCTAAGAGGGTGAAATATTCGTCAAATGAATGTATATGTATACAATATAAAGCTATCTCCAATATTTTTCACATATTACAAGTGATTGTCGAACTTCATATGTATACCTCCCCGGACTTTATTATTTCTCCACCGGCTTCTCCATCAGTGGAGCTATCACCTTCTCCGTCATTGGAGCTATCTCCTGCCCCATCGGCTTCATCTTCGTGTCGGTCGACCTCCATTCCATATCCGGAGGGGTTTAGATATCACGATGGAGATTCAACTGGTTCAACGTCGGGGGCGTCTTTGATTATATCTTCGAGAAGTTCTTCCTCTTTGAGGTTCCTGATATGTGGATCCATAGTTCTGCAAAAAACGGACATTTGATTAACTAAACTAACAAACTATATAAGAGGGGTTGGGAACTTTGAAGTGTCGTTTTATATAGGAGGACCTTTAGTCCCGGGTCTTGGCTACAACCTAAACTCTAAAATATGTCTAACGGATTCTCTTAACCTTTAAGGATTTAACAAAATGGCGACATTCTAGATGTGTAGAAAATGATCCTATTTTTCCTGATCTCATCTACCCTTCTATATGTCACATTGTCTAGTGTCAAAGGACTTTGTTGAACTTTGTACCAAAAAAGAATTATTCTATGAGGAACTCCGTTACAAAACAACTTTAGTCCCGGGTCGTGGCTCCACCCGGGACTCCTAGATTTCTGCATAGTGCTCTCTAATTTTAGTATTCAAAGTAGGAGTACTTTTCCAATTTGAGCATTCAATAAGTAAAACCAAATCGGAAAATAAAGTAGTATTCAAATTAGCATGCATTCATGCATTCAATTATAAACAAAACTACATCATCTCTTGTGTCCGTACATCGTCGAATATTATCACTAATACTCCTCGAATACTATGATACATCTAGCATCACTAATACAGCTAGAACCGTAGCGCCCTACGGGTATCGTCGCAGGCGGTGGACACCCAAAGAGAAGGAACCATCACAGGATCATAGCTCCAGTGAGATCCCTGAAGAACCTGCCAGGTATGGTCGAACCTGCCCTCCAACGCAACCATGTAGCGACGGACGTGCTCATCCTCCTCGCTGACACGGTGACGTACGAGCTCCGCGGTGTCCGGAAGCCTCGGCACCGTCACTGGCCCACGCAACCGCCACCAAACAAGGATCGAGTCAACAATGGGCTGGCTCCTCACCAACCTACGCCCCCCGGAAGGTAGCACCTCCCAATACCAGCCGGGCGGAGCCCAGTCCCGGACATGGCCCCTCTGATCAAGCAGGTGTCCTCCGCCGAGTCGACGACGAGGATGCGGGATAGGCATCGTAAAATGAACTAAAAAATAAACTAGTTCTATTAATTTTCTTGCTAAAAATAAACTAATTGTATATATAGTAAAATAAAGTAGTTTTATTAAATCAATTAGTTCAACTATATATTGACAAAAGTTTTAAGTGTGTGTAAAAATTCGTGTATGTAAGCATCTGCAATTGTATTGTTTAAAAAAAAATAGGAGCATGATGCTATGAAGCTTTATAAAGTTGTTTTGTAACA
This sequence comes from Hordeum vulgare subsp. vulgare, assembly GCF_904849725.1. Lineage (NCBI taxonomy): Eukaryota > Viridiplantae > Streptophyta > Magnoliopsida > Poales > Poaceae > Hordeum > Hordeum vulgare. Next base: position 73,221,217 of record NC_058518.1, read on the forward strand.
GAATCCCGAATAGGATAATTAGCTTTTTGGTACGCAGTTCAAAAAGAGACATCCGAATATTGCTATTTGGAAGGACTTTGTTGAACTTTGTACCAAAGAAAAAATATTCTATCAGGAACTCCGTTCCAAAACAACTTTCGAGAGCTTGATAGCGTCATGCGTCTGTTACTACCAGGTCATGATGAAGCCATGGATCGACCCTAAACTAACTTACTTAAATTTACATAGCCCTAAACTAGCTAACACTAACCTAATTAACACTAATTTATATGCTTAAGTGATTTTTGTAGTGATTTAAGTGATATTTGAAGATTGTAGATTTGTATATGCTTAAACACTAACTGTGACCTAAACTAAAAGGCCCTAAACTAACTTACTAAATGTGGCCCTAAATTTTTTTGAATCAACTTGTGCACATACATAATGTGGCAGTCTTGATAAATCCATTATTAACACTAACAATGTTCTTTCCTCCAGCTTAACCTACACCTAAAAGAAAATTCACTTAAACATGTACAATCTACAATCTACAAATATTCTACAATTTACAAATATCACTCAAATCACTACAAATATCACTTAAGCATTTATATGCTTAAGTGATATTTGTAGTGATTTAAGTGATATTTGTAGATTGTAGATTTGTATATGCTTAAACACTAACAGTGACCTAAACTAAAAGGTCCTAAACTAACTTACTTAACATAAAAGAAACCTGCGTACTTAACCCTAAACTAATAATAACCTATTAATTAACACTAATACTGTGACCTACAAATAATTAACACAAATACACTATTCAACACTAACCTACCTAACCCTAAATTCACCAAATATTCTACAAATAACACTTAAGCATATACAATAGCAAAATTAAGCTATAATCTACAAAACACTAAGCATATATATACAAAACAATTAAGCACATAAGCATGTCGCAATCGACGATCAAATCGAGAGGAGAGGAGAGAGGCTCACCGGTGGAAGGGGCTGTTGGATCGAGGAGGACCGCAGAGGCGGGGAGGAGCGCGGCACCGGTGATGGGGAGGAGGGCGCGTGAGGAGGTCCGGCGCCGGCGAGCAGGACGGCAGGGCATCGACGACGGGGACAAGGGCGCACGAGGAGGTCCGGCGCCAGCGAGGAGGACGGCAGGGTGACGGCGAGGAGGACGGCACGACAATGGCGACGACGCACAGCCTGGCGTCGTCGAGCAGTTTGTCCGGTGCTGCAGGCGAGCGAGAGGAAGAAGAGAACGAAAAGGGCGTTTGGATTTGGATTTTCATCGGGGCCGTATATATAGGAGGATCTTTAGTCCCGGTTCGGGGCTCGAACCGGGACTAAACACACCCTTTAGTCCCGGGTGGAGCCACAACCCGAGACTAAAGACCCTTTTTCGGCAGACCAAAAGGCGGGAAGCACGGGCCTTTAGTCCCGGGTCGGGGCTCGAGCCGGGACTAAAGACACCCTTTAGTCCCGGGTCTAGCCACGACCTGGGGCTAAAGACCCCTTTTCGGCAGGCGAGGAGGCGGGAAACGAGGGGCTTTAGTCCCGGGTCGTGGCTCCACCCGGGACTTAAGGTGGTCTTTGGTCCCGATTCGAGCCCCGAACCGGGATTAAAGACCTGGGCTGGCTGCGGTGCGACGCAGGGCAACCTTTAGTACCACCTCGCCTAGCGAGGGGCGCTGGCAGTGCTTTATAAGCACTGCCGCGCCTTGCTCAATTGAGCTTCTCTCTATTGCAGGCCTATGGGCCTAACTCTCCTCTCGTTGCACGTTGGGCCTATTGGGCCCGCGGGCCTGCATCCTGGCCCACCTGTCGGGTAGGGTTTCTAGTCGTATGCAGGCCGTGATGGCCCAATAGGCGGCATTTTTTTTACTTTAATAATTTTTAGTCCTAGTTTATATTTTAATTCTTTGCTATTAAATATTTTTTTCTCTTCTATTTTAGTTTTCTATTGAGTTGATCTTTTTTTCTTTTTAGTTAATGTTTTACTTGATTCTTTCCAACAAATAAGCACTTTGATAATTTTAGTGAATTATTTTTAATTCATTCATTTTAGTTAATATTTTAGTTGATTCTTTTTAGTTGACTCTTTTTTTGTTTTCTATTAAGTATTTTAACAAAAAAAACTATATGAAATTTCTGACTTCATTTGATATTTTTCATGAATTTACTTATTTTTTTGAGCTAGTTGACCCTGAAATTGAAAAGCACTACAAATGAACTCTAAAAATGTTGAAAGTTGGCATGGTATCATCATTTTCACCCACATAGCATGTGCTAGAAAGTTGAGAGGGTTACAACAAAAACTGGATGCACTTTGGGTACAAAACGGACAATCTCTCTCGAAGTATCACGGTTTCGAACGAGAACTCATCTGTTACAAAGGGATTTCATTTTTTGTACTTATTTGAACTCCATACATTTTGTGTGTTCAAAAAGCACCATTCAAAGGCACATCACAAAATTTCAACAATTTCTGACTTCATTTGGTATTTTTCATGCATTCAATTATTTTTTTGAGCTAGTTGACCCTAAAAATGAGAAGCACTACAAATGAAATCTAAAAATGTTGAAAGTTGGCATGGTATCATCATTTCACCCACACAGCATGTGCTAAAAAGTTGAGAGGGTTACGACAATAACTGGATGCACTTCGTGTACAAAACGGACAATCTCTCTCGAAGTATCACGGTTTCGAACGAGAACTCATCTGTTACAAAGGGATTTCATTTTTTTGAACTTATTTCAACTCCATACTTTTTGTGTGTTCAAAATGCACCATTCAAAGGCACATCACAAATTTTCAACAATTTCCGACTTCATTTGGTATTTTTTGTGCATTTACTTTTTTTTAGCTAATTGATCCTGAAATTGATAAGCACAACAAATGAAATCTGAAAATGCTGAAAGTTGGCATGCTATCATCATTTCACCCACAAAGAATGTGCTAAAAAGTTGAGAGGGTTACGGCAAAAACTGGATGCACTTCATGTACAACACGGAGAATCTCTCTCGAAGTATGAGGGTTTCGAACGAGAACTCATGTGTTACAAAGGGATTTCATTTTTTGAACTTATTTGAACTCCATACTTTTTGTGTGTTCAAAATGCACCATTCAAAGGCACATTACAAATTTTCAACAATTTCTGACTTCATTTGGTATTTTTTGTGCATTTACTTATTTCTATTAACTATTTTGTTATTTTCAATTAAAAACTATGTTTATTAAAATTCTTTTTGCATATTTGAGAATTTGACAAAACTATGAAAATGGAAAGTGTTTGAAATTGAGTAAATAATTCAAAACTATTTTCTATTTTCAAAATTAATTATTTTGACTATCCAAACTATTAACTATTTTGTTATTTTCAATTAAAAACTATGTTTATTAAAATTCTTTTTGCATATTTGAGAATTTGACAAAACTATGAAAATGAAAGGTGTTTGAAATTGAATAAATAGTTCAAAAATATTTTCTATTTTCAAAATTAATTATTTTGACTATCCAAACTATTAACTATTTTGTTATTTTCAATTAAAAACTATGTTTATTAAAATTATTTTTGCATATTTGAGAATTTGACAAAACTATGAAAATGAAAAGTGTTTGAAATTGAATAAATAATTCAAAACTATTTTCTATTTTCAAAATTAATTATTTTGACTATCCAAACTATTAACTATTTTGTTATTTTCAATTAAAAACTATGTTTATTAAAATTCTTTTTGCATATTTGTGAATTTGACAAAACTATGATAATGAAAAGTGTTTCAAATTGAATAAATAATTCAAAACTAAAAGGTTTAATACATTCCATACATTACATACATGCATTACATAAAAGGTTTAATACATTATTACATTATTGCACCAATATTCCTATCTATTATTTCTGTTTTCTTCTGGGTCGTAGCCATGGAGAATCTTCATCATTGAGTAGGATGCTTGGGTCAGTTTTCACTTTGAAGGGCGGAATTTCATGAAACTTATTATAATCTACTGACATGTCTATCTTGTCATCTACTCCCATGATGTTTCTTTTCCCTGAAAGAACTATGTGGCGTTTTGGCTCATCGGACGATATCTTCTTTTGCTGATTTCTTTTTCTCGTTTTTGTAGACATGTCCTTCACATAGAAAACCTGAGCGACATCATTGGCTAGGACAAATGGTTCGTCCATGTACGCAAGATTGTTGAGATCCACTGTTGTCATGCCGTACTTTTGGTCTACAACTACCCCGCCTCCTGTCAGCTTCACCCATTTGCACCGAAACAAAGGGATCTTCAAAGTAGGTCCATAGTCAAGTTCCCATATCTCCTCTATGTACCCGCAATATGTTTCCAAACAGTGCCCATTCTCGTATGTTGCATCAAAGCGGACACCACTATTTTGGTTGGTGCTCTTTTTATCTTGGGAAACCGTGTAAAATGTATTCCCATTTATCTCATACCCTTGGAAAGTACATATAGTCGAAGATGGTGGCCTGGCCAAACAGTACAACTGATCTCCAATGGTGTCGTCATTCATGAGATGTGTCTGCAACCAACTGCCGAAAGTCTTCTCGTGTTCCCCTTTAATCCAAGAGTCAGCCTTCCTCGGGTTTTCGGAGCGTAGAATATTCTTGTGTCTCATGATATACGGAGCCACCATGGTGGAATTGTGTAGAACTGTGTACTGTGCCTGAGAGAAAGAATGCCCGTCCATACATACTTTTTCTTTCCTTCCTAGTGTGCCTTTTCCTGTCAGCCTACCCTCATACCGAGATTCAGGAACACCAATCGGCTTAAGGTTAGGAAGAAAGTCCACACAAAACTCAATGACCTCCTCTGTTCCATAGCCCTTGGAGATGCTTCCTTCTGGCCTAGCACGGTTATGAACATATTTCTTTAAGACTCCCATGAACCTCTCGAAGGGGAACATATTGTGTAGAGACACAAGACCAAGAATTCTAATCTCTTAGACTAGGTGAACTAGGATGTGTGTCATTATATTGAAGAAGGATGGCGGGAACAACAACTCAAAGCTGACCAGACATTGGACCACATCAATCTGTAACCCTGATAGACTTTCTCGATCGATTACCTTCTGAGAAATTGCATTGAGGAATGCACATACCTTCACAATTGCCAGGGGAACATTTTCCGGTAGAATTCCCCTCAATGCAACCGGAAGCAATTGCGTCATAAGCACGTGGCAGTCATGAGACTTTAGGTTTTGGAATTTTTTGTCTTTCATATTTACGATTCCCTTTATATTCGACGAGAAGCCAGTCGGGACCTTGATACTGAAAAGGACTTCAAAGAAGATTTCCTTCTCTTCCTTAGTAAGAGCGTAGTTGGCACGCCCTTGAAACTGCCCTGGATGCATGTCATCTCTTCCTTTATGACGTTCCTGGTCCTCCCATGTTTCCGGTGTATCTTTTGACTTCCCATACAAGCCCAGGAAGCCTAGAATATTCACGCAGAGATTCTTCGTCAGGTGCATCACGTCGATTGCCGAGCGGACCTCATGGACTTCCCAGTAGGGTAGCTCCCAAAATATAGATTTCTTCTTCCACATGGGTACGCGCTTATCAGGGCCGTTAGGATCAGGTTGGCTGCCAGGACCCTTTCCAAAGATTACTTTTAAATCTTTGACCATATCAAATACTTCAGCACCAGTACGGATGACAGGCTTCCCCCGGGGTTCTGCCTTGCCATTGGAATGCTTGCCTTTTTTCTTTAAGGGATGCTTGGGTGGAAGAAAACGACGATTGTACAGGTACACATTCTTCCTACATTTGTCCAGATATATACTTTCTGTCTGATCCAAACAGTGCGTGCATGCATTGTATCCCTTGTTTGACTGTCCTGAAATGTTACTAAGAACAGGCCAATCATTGATGGTTACGAAAACCAACGCTCGAAGGTCAAATTCCTCTTGTTTGTGCTCGTCCCACACACGTACACCTGGTTCGGCCCACAGCTATAAAAGTTCATCAACTAATGGCCTTAGGTACGCATCAATATCGTTGCCGGGTTGCTTTGGACCTTGGATAAGCACTGGCATCATAATGAACTTCCGCTTCATGCACAACCAAGGAGGAAGGTTGTAGATACATAGAGTAACGGGATAGATGCTGTGACTGCAACTCTGCTCCCCAAAAGGATTCATGCCATTTGTACTCAGACCAAACCATAAGTTCCTTGCGTCACATGCAAATCTCGGGAACTCTCTCTCGATTTTTCTCCACTGCCGACCATCAGCGGGGTGCCTCAACTTATCGTCTTTCATACGATCTTCCATGTGCCATCGCAACAACTTCGCATGATCTTTATTTCTGAACAGATGTTTCAACCGTGGTATTATAGGAGCATACCACATCACCTTGGCAGGAACCCTCTTCCTGGGTGGCTCGCCCTCAAGATCACCAGGGTCATCTTTTCTGATCTTATACTGCAATGCAGTGCATACCGGGCATTTATCCATATTCTCATACTTCTCACCGCGGTAGAGGATGCAGTCATTAGGGCATGCATGTATCTTGTGCACGTCTAATCCTAGAGGGCAGACAAGCTTATTTGCTTCGTACGTGCTGGCGGGCAATTCGTTCTTTCTTGGAAGCATCTTCTTCATCAGTACCAGCAACTTTTCGAATGGCGAGTCAGTCACACCGGTCGCTGCCTTCCACTTCAGCAATTCCAGTGTGCTACCCAGCTTCTTCTCGCCATCTTCACAAGTTGGGTACAACAATTGTTGTGGTCCTGTAACATCTGCTCAAACTGCAACCTCTCCTTTTCTGTGTCGCAACCTCACCGTGCATCAGAAATAACCCGGCCAAGATCATCAGCGGGCTCCTCTGGTTCCCGTTCTTCATCCTGATCTTCTTCTTCATTGTCTTCCATTGTGGTATCAGCATACTCAGGTAACATAGATCGGTAGTTGTCATCATCGTTCTCTTCTTCTTCATCGTCGTCTTCCATCATAACCCCTCTTTCTCCGTGCTTGGTCCAAACATTATAGCCCGACATAAAACCGGACCGAAGCAGGTGGCTCTGAATGACTCTTGAGGAAGTGTAATCCTTCTCATTCCGACAATCAACACATGGACAAAACATATAGCCACCACCATGCTTGTTCGCATCGGCTGCATCTCGAAAAGAATGCACGCCTTCTCTGTAAGCGGCTGTGCGTCGATCACCGTACATCCATGGATGGCTCATCTGCGTTATACGACAGTATATCAAATACAATCATGATCCTAAAAATTAGTACCGCATGGTCTAAATGAGGAAATATAGTTGCTAACCTTTTAGAATAAGTAGAAATAAAGAGGAAGAGGTTTAAGCGTGGCTCACGCATCTCATATCATAGTTGTGTTCGGTGAACTGAAGCGGCATCGCTCTAACACATTTCAACAAACACCTCTAGTGCATCCAAGAAAAATGGAGAGCTAGCACACACCCACACTCTTCCATCCAAGAAAAATGCAAGGAAGAGGGGAGAGGGGGCTGTGGACAATATATATAGGCACAGGACTTCAGTCCTGGTTTGAGACACAAACCGGGACTAAAGGTGGCGCACATGCGGGCTGCACACCGCGTAGCCCTTTAGTCCCGGTTTGAGACTCAAGAGGTAAATGACATGCTTTGCCGTAAACCATTTTGTATGGAGACATGCCCGTGGGATTCTTATAAGTAGTTCTATAAGCCCACAATGCATCATCGAGCTTCTTAGACCAATTCTTTCTAGACCTATTGACAGTCTTTTGCAGAATTAGTTTAATCTCTCTATTACTTAGCTCTACTTGACCACTGGACTGAGGGTGATAGGGAGATGCAATTCTATGATTGACATCGTACTTAGCAAGCGTTTTATGGAAAGCACCATGAATGAAATGCGAACCAACGTTGGTCATTAGGTATCTAGGGACTCCAAATCTAGAAAAAATAACTTCTTTAAGCATCCTGATAGAGGTGTTGTGATCAACACTACTAGTTGGGAGAGCTTCTACCCACTTAGTGACGTAATCAACAGCAACTAGGATATGAGTATACCCGTTGGATTTTGGAAAAGGTCCCATATAATCAAATCCCCAAACATCAAATGGTTCAATGACAAGTGAATAATTCATAGGCATTTTCTGATGTTTACCGATATTACCTATTCTTTGACATTCGTCACAAGACAAGACAAACTTACAGGCATCCTTGAAGAGAGTGGGCCAATAGAAACCTGATTGCAATACCTTGTGTGCAGTTCTATCTCCCTCATGGTGTCCTCCGTAAGCCTTGGAGTGACACTTCTGTAGGATCTGTCCCTGTTCGAGTTCAGGTACACAACGTCTAATAACACCATCTACTCCTTCCTTATAAAGGTGAGGATCATCCCAAAAGTAATGTCTCAAATAAAAGAAGAATTTCTTCTTTTGCTGGTATGTGCAACTAGGTGGTATATATTTGGCAACGATATAGTTTGCATAATCAGCATACCACGGTGTACTACATGAAGCATTAATGACACTCAATTGCTCATCAGGAAAGCTATCATCAATAGGTTGTGGGTCATCAAGAACATTCTCCAACCTAGACAAGTTATCTGCTACTGGGTTCTCAGCACCCTTCCCGTCGACAACATGCAAATCAAATTCTTGTAGCAAGAGAACCCATCTGATAAGTCTAGGTTTAGCGTATTTCTTTTCCATGAGGTACTTAATAGCAGCGTGATCAGTGTGAATAGTGACTTTGGAATCAACCATGTAAGATCTGAACTTTTCACATGCAAACACGACTGCTAAAAATTCCTTTTCCGTAGTAGCATAGTTTCTTTGGGCACTGTCTAGAGTTTTACTAGCATAGTGAATAACATTCAACTTCTTATCAACTCTTTGTCCTAGAACAACGCCAACAACATAATCACTAGCATCACACATGATTTCAAAAGGTAAGTTCCAATCAGGTGGTTGAACAATAGGCGCAGTTATCAAGGCCTTTTTAAGTATTTCGAAGGCTTCCTCACAATCAATGTAAAAAACGAAGGGAATATCCTTTTGCAAGAGATTGGTAAGAGGCCTAGAAGTCTTAGGGAAGTCTTTAATGAACCTTCTATAGAAACTAGCATGACCAAGGAAACTTCTTATACCTTTGATATTTGTGGAGCATGGCATTTTCTCGATTGCATCAACCTTAGCCTTATCGACTTCAATACCTCTTTCAGAAATTTTATGTCCTAGGACGATGCCTTCATTAACCATAAAGTGGCACTTCTCCCAATTCAAGACAAGATTGGTATCCTTACATCTCTGCAAGACTCAATCAAGGTTGCTGAGGCAATCATCAAAAGAAGACCCTTAATGGAGAAGTCATCCATGAAAACCTCAACAATCTTTTCACAAAAGTCAGAGAATATAGCCATCATACATCTTTGAAAGGTGGCAGGTGCGTTACATAAGCCAAAAGGCATACGTCTGTAAGCAAAGGTACCGAAAGGACAGGTGAAAGTGGTTTTCTCTGGATGAGATTGTGCAACTGGTATTTGGGAGAAACTAGAATAACCATCTAGAAAGCAGAAGTGTGTGTGTTTAGACAGTCTTTCCAACATTTCATCGATAAAAGGCAAAGGGTAATGATCTTTCCTAGTGGCTTTATTCAATTTCCTAAAATTGATCACCACCCTATAGCCAGTAATAATCCTCTATGGGATCAATTCATCCTTATCATTAGGGACAATGGTAATACCTCCCTTCTTAGGGACGCAATGCACCAGACTCACCCAATCACTATGAACAACAGGATAGATAATACCTGCTTCCAGGAGCTTTAGTATTTCTTTTCTTACTACCTCTTTCATCTTATGATTTAATCTCCATTGATGATCAACAACTGGTTTGAAATCAGGATCGATTTTAATCTTGTGCTGGCATAGAGTGGGACTAATGCCCTTAAGATCATCAAGAGTATATCTAATAGCAGCACGGTGCTTCCTCAGAGTTTTTAGTAACTTCTTTTATTCATGCTCTGAGAGGCTAGCACTAATAATAACACGATATATCTCTTTTTCATCAAGATAAGCATGCTTAAGAGTATCAGACAACTGTTTAAGCTCGAACACAGGTTCACTCTTTGGTGGGGGTGTATCTCCAAGCAGTTCAACACGCAAATTATTCTTAAGGATAGGATATTGTTCAAAGATAACTCTATCTATCTCATCCCTTTCATCCATACGCATATCATTTTCATGCTCAAGCAAGTATTGCTCTAAAGGATCAGTAGGAGGCACATCAATAGAAGCTAGGGCAATAATTTCATCTTTACTAGATAACTCTTTTTCATGAGGTTGTCTACCAAACTTGGAGAAACTGAACTCATGTGACACACCTTCAAAGCCAACACTGACAGTTTGCTTCTCACAGTCAATATGAGCATTGACAACATTGAGAAAAGGTCTGCCAAAAATGATGGGACAAAATCTATCTTGGGTGGTAGCAAGAACGAGAAAATCAGCAGGATACTTCGTTTTACCACACAAGACTACAACATCTCTAACAATTCCCACAGGGAAGATAGTACCTCTATTGGCAAGCTGAATAATGACATCAATAGGTTCCATCTCAACGGGTGCAATCTCGTCTTAAATTTCATCATATAAAGATTGAGGTATTGCACTAACACTAGCACCCACGTCACATAAACCATGATAACAATTATCTCCTATCTTAACAGAAACAACATGTGTGCCAACAACATGCCTATGTTTGTCTCTAGCATGTTGTTTAGCAATTCTAGCAGCATCTTCACAAAAGTGAATATCATGGCCATCAACATTGTCAGACAGGAGATCTTTGATAATAGCAATGCTAGGTTCAACTCTAATTTTCTCAGGGGGTGTAGGTGTTCTAATGTAGCCCCTACGTATCACAGTTGAAACTTTAGAATGATCCTTTATCCTAACAGGGAAAGGTGGTTTCTCAGTGTAAGCACTGGGAACAATAGGATCATTATAAGCGATGACTTTCTCTTCAACTGGATTGGGTTTAACTACATTGACTTCTAAGGGAGGATGATATTTAAACCACTTCTCTTTAGGGAGGTCAATATAAGCAGCAAATGATTCACACAATGAAGCTACTATCTTAGAGTCAAGTCCATATTTAGCACTAAAATCACAAAAAGTATCTGTTTCAACAAAGGATTTAACGCAATCAAACTTGAAATTCATACCTGACTCCTTACCATCATCAAACTCCCAATCTTCACAGTTGCATTTAATTCTTTCAATAAATTCCATTTGAAGTCAATATCTCTCTTCATAAAAGAACCGGTACAAGAAGTGTCAAGCATGGTGCGATCATCATGAGAAAGCCGAGCATAGAAGTTCTGAATGGTAATTTCTCTCGAGAGCTCATGGTTGGGGCATGAATATAGCATTGATTTAAGCCTCCCCAAGCTTGAGCGATGCTTTCTCTGTCACGAGGCCAAAAATTATAAATATAATTCCGATCACGATGTACTAGATGCATAGGATAAAACGTTTGATGAAATTCCAATTTCAACCGGTTGTAGTTCCATGATCCAGTATCATCACATAGCCTATACCATGTCAATGATTTATCCCTCAAAAATAAGGGAAAGACCTTCTTCTTGACCTCATCCTTGGTCAAACCTGCAATCTTAAATAAACCACAAACTTCATTTACATAGATTAGATGCAAGTCGGGATGTCATGTTCCATCTCCTGTAAAAGGATTAGCCAGCAGTTTCTCAAGCAGACCCGAAGGAAATTCATAGCAAATATTTTCAGTAGGTGCAGCAGGTTCAGGAGAAACTCCTTGAGCTTACGTTCGAGGTGAAGATACCCCGAAAAAGCTCCTCAAAGGATTAGTTTCCATAGTGACAAGTGACAATAAATTTCAGCACACTATATAAATGTTTGCTTACCAAATTCCACTTACCAAAGGCGCTTCACTCCCCAGCAACAGCGCTAGAAAAGAGTCTTGATGACCCACAAGTGTAGGGGATCTATAGTAGTCCTTTCGATAAGTAAGAGCGCCGAACCAAACGAGGAGCAGAAGTATCTGACAAGTGGTTTTCAGCAAGGTATTCTCTGCAAGCACTGAAATTATCGGTAACAGATGGTTGTGTGGTAAGATGATTCGTGGCAAGTATCAAGTAACAATAGTAACAATGGTGCAGCAAACTGGCCCAATCCCTTTTGTAGCAAGGGACAAGCCTGGAGAAACTCTTATAGGAGGTAAAGCGCTCCCGAGGACACATGGGAATTTCTGTCAAGCTAGTTTTCATCATGTTCATATGATTCGCGTTCACTACTTTGATAGTTTGATATGTGGGTGGACTGGTGCTTGGGTACTTCCCTTACTTGGACAAGCATCCCACTTAAGATTAACCCCTCTCGCAAGCATCCGCAACTACGAAAGAAGAATTAAGACAAAGTCTAACCATAGCATTAAACTAGTGGATCCAAATCATCCCCAAGCAACGCATAAACTAGGGTTTAAGCTTCTGTCACTCTAGCAACCCATCATGTACTTACTACTTCCCAATGCCTTCCTCTAGGCCCAAATAATGGTGAAGTGTTATGTAGTCGATGTTCACATAACACCACTAGAGGAGAGACAACATACAACACATCAAAATATCAAACGAATACCAAATTCACATGACTACTTATAGCGTGACTTATCCCATGTCCTCAAGAACAAAAGTAACTCCTCACAAAGCATAATAATATTCATCACCAGAGTGGTATTGAATAGCATCAAGGATCTGAACATATAATCTTCCACCAAGTAATCCAACTAGCATCAACTACAAAGAGTAATTAACACTACTAGCAACCTTACAGGTACCAATCGGAGTCGCGAGATGGAGATTGGTTACAAGAGATGAACTAGGTTTGGAGATGAGATGGTGCTAATGAATATGTTGATGGTGATGAGTCCCCTCCGATGAGAGGAGTGTTGGTGATGACGATGGTGACGATTTCCCCCTCCGGGAGGGAAGTTTCCTCGGCAGGACGACCCTGCCGGAGCTCTAGATTGGTTCTGCTCAAGTTCCGCCTCGTGGCGGCGTTGATTCCTCCCGAAAGCTTCCTCCTGATTTTTTCTGGAACGAAACCCTCCTTATAGCAAAAGAGGGGGGCCAGAGGGCCAGCAGGGAGCCCACAAGCCCCCTAGGCGCGGCCAGGGGGGTAGGCCGCGCCTAGCAGGCTTGTGGCCTCCTGCTGGCTCCCCTCTAGTACTTCTTCGGCCCAGTATTTTTTATAAATTCCAAAATAAATCCTCGTTGATTTTCACGGCTTTTTGAGTTGCGCAGAAAAGGTATCTCAAACTTGCTCCTTTTTCAGGCCAGAATTCCAACTGCCGGCATTCTCCCTCTTCATGTAAACCTTGCAAAATAAGAGAGAAAAGGCATAAATATTGTACCGTGAAGTGTAATAATAGCCCATAAAGCGATAAATATCAACATGAAAGCATGATGCAAAATGGAAGTATCACTCCACCACACTCTATTTCACCTATAGTGCTATATCCATGGCTCACACTCATGTATTGCGTGAGAGTTGAAAAAGTTTGAGAAAGTAAGAGTGCGAAAACAATTACTTGGCCAATACCGGGGTTGTGCATGATTTAAATTCGTTGTGTGGGGATGATGAAGCATATCCAAACTATATGATTTTGTAGGCATAACTTTCTTTGGCCTTGTTATTTCAAAAGTTCATGATCACTTTGCTAGTATGCTTGAAGTACTATTGTTTTCATGTCAATATTACATTATTGTTTTGAATCTTGCGGATCTGAACGTTCATGCCACAAGAAGGAAGTTACGAAGGACAAATAGGTAGGGTAGCATTCCACATCAAAAATTCAGTCTTTATCACTTCCCTACTCGAGGACGAGCAGGAGTTAAGCTTGGGGATGCTCGATACATCTCCAACATATCTATAATTTTTTATGGTTCCATGCTATTATCTTGTCAACTTTGGATGTTTTGTATGCATGAATATGCTATTTTATATCTTTTTTTGGGACTAACCTATTAACTCAGTGCCAAGTGCCCGTTTTTGTTTTTTCCGTGTTTTTGACCTTTTTCAGAGAAGAATATTAAATGGAGTCCAAACGGAATAAAACCTGCGGAATGATTTTTTCCATAACAGAAGATACGCATGGGACTTGAGAACCAAGGTGAAGGACCCCGGGAGAGGTCACAAGCCCCCTAGCCGCGGCCTGGGGGGCGCCTAGCAGGCTTGTGGCCCCCCCGTGGCTCCTTTTCCCTACTTCTTTCGCCTATAAATTCTCTAAAAACCCAAAACTACCAGAGAGAGCCACAAAAATACTTTTCCGCCACCGCAAGCTTCTGTCTCTGCAAGATCCCATCTGGGGACCGTTCGGGTGCCCTGCCGGAGGGGGGATTCAGACATGGAGGGCTTCTTCATCAACACCATTCCCTCTCCTATGATGCGTGAGTAGTTCACCACAGACCTTCGGGTCCATAGCTAGTAGCTAGATGGATTCTTCTCTCTCTTGGATCTTCAATACAAATTTCTCCATGATCTTCATGGAGATCTATCCGATGTAACTTTCTTTTGCGCTGTGTTTGTCAAGATCCGATGAATTGTGGATTTATCATCAGATTATCTATGAATATTATTTGAGTTTCCTCTGATCTCTTTTATGCATGATTTCGTATCCTTGTAATTCTCTTTGAGTTGTGGGTTTCGTTTGGCCAACTAGATCTATAATTCTTGCAATGGGAGAAGTGCTTGGTTTTGGGTTCATACCGTGCGGTGTCCTCACCCAGTGATAGAAGGTGTAGCGAGGCACGCATCATGTTGTTGCCATCAAGGGTAAAACGATGGGGTTTATATCTGTTACATGAATTTATCCCTCTACATCATGTCATCTTGCTTAAGGCGTTACTCTGTTTGTTATGAACTCAATACACTAGATGCATGCTGGATAGCGGTTGATGTGTAGAGTAATAGTAGTAGATGCAGACAGTATCGGTCTACTTGTCTCAGACGTGATGCCTATATGTATGATCATTGCCTTAGATATCATCATGACTTTGCGCGATTCTATCAATTGCTCGACAGTAATTCGTTCACCCACCGTAATACTTGCTATCATGAGAGAAGCCTCTAGTGAACACAATGGCCCCCGGGTCTACTTCACATCATATTTTCAGATCTACACTTTTACTTTGTTCCACTTTCCACCTTCAGATCTCACCTTGCAAATAATCATGAAGGGATTGACAACCCCTTTATAGCGTTGGGTGCAAGTTTGTTTGTTTTTGCGCAGGTACATTGGTGCCTCATCTTGATACTCCTACTGGATTGTTACCTTGGTTCTCAAACTGAGGGAAATACTTACTGCCACTGTGCTGCATCACCCTTTCCTCTTCAAGGGAAAAACCAACGCAAGCTCAAGAGGTTGCAAGAGGAATTTTTGGCACCGTTGCCGGGGAGTATCCAAAGTGAAGCATATCCAAGTAACTATCGCAAACTCATCTCTTGCATTTACATTATTTTCCTTTTGCCTCTCGTTTTCCTCTCTCCCACTTCTGAAAAACAAAATTTACAAGAGAGAGAAGCAGCCATCTAGCTACTAGCTATGGACCCGAAGGTCTATGGTGAACTACTCATGCATCATCGGAGAGGCAATGGTGTTGATGAAGAAGCCCTCCGTGTCCGAATACCCCCTCCGACAGGGCACCAGAACGGTCCCTAGATGGGATCTTGCGGAGACAGAAGCTTGTGGCAGCGCAAAAGTATTTTGTGGCTCTCTTTGGCAGTTTTGGACTTTTAGAGAATTTATAGGCGGAAGAAGTAGGGCAAAGGAGCCACGGGGGGCCCCCAAGCCTGCTAGGCGCGCCCCCCTGGCCGCCGCTAGGGGGCTTGTGACCTCCCCCAGGGTCCTTTGCCTTGGTTCTCAAGTCCCGTGTGTATCTTCTGTTATGGAAAAAATCATTCCGCAGGTTTTATTCCGTTTGGACTCCGTTTAATATTCTTCTCTGAAAAAGGTCAAAAACACAGAAAAAAACAAAAACTGGCACTTGCCACTGATAGGTTAGTCCCAAAAAATATATAAAATAGCATATTCATGCATACAACACATCCAAAGTTGACAAGATAATAGCATGGAACCATCAAAAATTATAGATACGTTGGAGACGTATCAGAGAGCGTGAACGATGCCGATCGTCGCGATTGAACCGGGGGGAAGCGGATTCCACCCCTAGTCTCTGTATCGATCTTCTCGGCAATCTCCTCCTCTGCGATGCTGGGGAGAACTCGGGCTGTAAACCGACTGAACTATGTCTACTCGGATGGAATTGCTATGGAGTCTATTGTGAGACTCAGAAACAGTAGAATTCTGCTAGTGCGCTGCGTGCAACAACACGCAGATCTGCTCCAAACTTGTGCCCACTTTTGAATTCGTTGGTTGGATGGAGTCTGCAATCCTTGTGGCCGCAGCCAAGTTGAGGACGGGCATGTAGAATACCTCAACGTTGTTCTGATGAGAACGCCGACCAGATGTTGGAGGGCGCTGATGATGGCGCGCGCCCGAAGTCTCTCCGGCTTCCCGCTTGCCCCAACTGGTCCTTGGCAGGCTCTCATGTGAGTCGGCCATGAAGTTCTCCACCACAGGGTTGCAACTCTCGCACTCGGAAAAAGAGCCAGACGGATGTGACACCGAGTGGGAGGGAGCGCATGGAGGTGTAGCAGGCTGGACGGCCGCTACCTGCGGTGAATACGTCTGACGCACGAGTGCATGGAGCACCCATCGTTAGAGCCATGAGTGACCGGATCGCTTGTTGCGATGCACGAGGGGAGCGCAGTCGACGGCGGAGTCGACGGTTGGTGGAGAAGAACCACGTAGGAACTAGGACGGAATAATGTCGCTCCACGAACTGGAAGCGCCGTGACGTTGAGAGGCGCCTCCCGAAGCCATGTCGAATCTTCAGCAACGAAAACGAGTGTGCCGAATACGATCTCGTGGCCCAAGCAGAAATCGCCACCGGAAGACATGGTGAAGGAGAAAAAACGCAAACTTGCCGAAAGTCGCCTAGACGCCTGCCTCATGGGGGGTGCCAACTGTCGTGGGAATAAGCCTGACAGTAGATGACCAGGGTACGAAAGTAGAGGGAAGAGTCCTAGCTATGGCAAGGTTGTATGAGTTCAGGCCCCACTGTGGTGGAGGTAATAGCCCTACGTCTCAGTGCTCTGGAGCTTAGTGTCGAGTGGAATATAGGTGTTACAGAATGGGAACCCTTGTGCCAGAGGGGAGGGGTGGCTTATATAGAGTGCACTGCCCCTCATAAGTGTCCAGCCTTTAAGGGTGCAATAAGTGAGAATAAATACATATGTTACAGGTAACGTATTCCATAAATGACAATAACTACAGTAGTCTAACGTACGCCCGTTGGCCTCCCTGGGGTGGCTTCTGGACTTCGTTGTCGACTGGCTTCTGGTCTTCACCGAGTGGAATCTAGTCGTCGAGTATAAGATAATCCTCTGAGTGGCTTCGTACCGAGTGGACAACAGGTTGTCTTAATCCAGTCGGTAGGTATCTTGTGATCTTCAAGCTAATAATGATGTGCCCTTGGGTAGGACTTATAGGTCAGGACTATGACCCTACCCTAGGGCTATAACCCCATCAGACCCAAGGGCTTCATGGGTTGTGATAGGAGGTGGACCAGCCCTTGGTGGGCTGGCCTAAGCCTCCCTTAAAGTCCCATATGGCTAGGAATGGAGGGATAAGGCAAGAAAGTTTAAAAGGAAAGGAGGAAGAGTCCTCCCAAGGGAGTCCACCTCCCTTATGGGAGGACTCTCCCTTAGCTTCGGCCGAACCTCTCCTCCTTGGAGGAGGGGCCAAGGCAGCCTCCCCTCTCCCTCCTTTTATACATACTAGAGGTACTAAGGGTTTTTGAGACACAGAAATCAGCCACGTTGTTGGAGATATTGCTTATTAAGTGACTCACCCAATATGGGCCGGGTTACTAGTAAGGCGATTCATCCTTTGGGGCTAGTTGGGCCTCAGCCTGGGCGGTTCAAGGCCGCAGGATGGTTATGATTTATGGAAGGTCTCTGGGTTTTGCAAGACGGTGACTCAGAGACCGCGGTGGTCACGATTTGTAAAGAGGAAAGGACTCTTGTAAAACCCTAACGCCTCGACCTCTATATAAAGGCGAGGTTGGAGGGGGATAGGGAGGTTAGAAAATCATCGAGTGCTAGGTTCGGCGAGTTACGCCTTTCTTGTAATCAAATCCACATCAATACACGCCAAGCAGGACGTAGGCTATTACCTGCACGTGAGGGGCCGTACCTGGGTAACCCGCCGCGTTCCTCCCGTTCAACCCCTTTGAGTCGCCGCCAAAGTGCGATGGTCCCCATACTAAGTCCTTTCACGAGGACATCTGCCGTGACAAAACCACGACAGTTGGCGCCCACCGTGGGGCCTACGCACGGTGGAGTTGAGTTCTCAAAGGGAGCCCTACCAGGGTTTGGGAGTTATGCGACGGCTCTCATGTCTTGGAGCCGCCGCGGCATAGCCTACATCGACAACCAACGATGGGGACCTGAAGCGAATTCTCTCGAATCAGGCTACAGGGTCCCCTTTGGCAAGATCAACGTCTTCATCGGCATGATCGGATCATGTGTTCCTGAGCTGGACATCTCCTCCGACATCGTCGAGCCGGCCAGGTACGTCCATCCAGTCATAACACGGAATCTGACCCACCCGGTCTTTGTGGGGTTCACGCAGGGGTCGGAGGAGCCAGAGCGCGCGGCGGCTCAGGAGGTCACCCCGGTCAACTCTGACGATGAATCATCCATGGGCGATTCAGATTCCATCCAGTCCCTCCACGGAGACGGTCTCGGAGGCTTGTCATTGGCCATGGATCCGGAAATCGTCGATCGAACCCGCCGCCAGATCGCCATCTACATGACCGGGGTGACTCAACCCGCACAGAACCCCGCCGAAGGCGATGGAACCGGCGGGACATCCAGGAGTGCGTCAGCAGTCCTGATGGATTTAGCGGCGGAAATCACGAGACTAATGTCAACCCCCCTCACGCCAGAGAACCAAGAAGAGATAAACGCAGAGTTAGCAAAGCTGAGAGAGGCGGTGGCAAAGGCCCATCAGGATGCTGAGACGGAGTCCGCCAGGATGGAAACTCGACAAGCCCAGATTACGGCCGAAAGGATGCGATTGAACACCGACAACTGGCGGCTTGAAAGAGAGCAACGCGCGTCCGACGCCGTCCATCAGCGGAGACACCAGGGTCGCCTGCCCCATGACCTCAATCCGACTAGCCTGTTCGACACTCCCCAAACACCCGGGATGGGAGCCGCCCCAGCAGGAGGACCGGGCCGCCCTCCTAACCCGCCGATTCAGCCGACTGAGGGTCAAATTCCTCGTTTCCGTACTCCTCGAGGCCACTTCTCTAACCCGGTGGATAACGTGCTTGCCGCAACTCGCCATCTGGAGTCTCTTCCGATCCACGGCAACACCCCAGCTGAGATTGAAGCAAGGAACGCCATCGAGATGTTGAAAACGGCGGTGGTCCAAAACGCGTAGTTCTCGCACAGCCCTGAGAGATTGCACTCCACCCCCTAGGCGAGCTACACGAGGAGTAGGCCGGAGGATCAGCCAGCCGTAAACAGTGACCCGTGACACTTCCCGCAGGACAACCCGCCCGAGCGGAACCCGCCGGGCAGGGGTCCACCCAACATTCAAGAGGCCCAGACTCCCCTCGCGGGGACCGAGGGGCGAGTTGGGGTGCCCTGCTTGTCCCTAGCCCTCCGAAACGAAAGAATGCCCAAGGATTTCAAAGGACCAAGAAAGGTGCCTAATTACACGCCAGATCTCGAACCAACATCATGGATCGAGGGCTATGAGATCGCCATGGACATGCTCGACGTAAACGAGGCGGTTTGCGCCAGGTACTTCACCATGATGCTCGAGGGATCAACACACACTTGGTTGAAAAACTTACCCCCCAATTCTATCCAGTCCTGGGCCGAGCTGAAAGAGCGTTTCATCAGAAACTTCCGGGGAACCTGTAAACGGCCGATGACGATCGTCGACTTACAACACTGCGTACAACGCCCAGATGAGTCGGCGCACCATTGGTCGCGGTGAGTCGCGGAAATTATCCATTCATCGGATGGCATCACGGCAGCGCAAGCTGTGCTTATCCTCGAGCACAACTGCCACTATGAACCGCTGGTCCAGAAATTGGGGCGACTCAAACGGAAAGTTCAGGATATGGGCGAACTGATGGACACCCTCACTAGGTACGCCAAGGACGATGATACCAAGGATCCCAGCGAGGATGGAAAGGGTAACTCGCCCAAGAAGGGCGATTCGACCAAAAACAACACCCGCCACCAAGGCCGCAACCGTCACAACCAGGGGAGCAACGGCAAGCGTAGGTCACAAGAGGAGCCCTCGGATTTGGTCGCCAACACCAATGCCAACGACGGCAAAAAGAAGAATCGAGGCTTCAGTGGGAAAAGGCCGCGTAATTACGAAGAGCTACTCAAAGGCCCTTGCCCGCACCACGCCACGACCGACGGCCCGGCGGGCCACTCGTGGGAGAACTGTTTCGTGATGCGAGAATTTCGGGCCGAGGCAATCAAGAAGAGCCAAAGCGAAGATCCGAACCGTCGCCAGGACCAACTCGTCGCGCCCAACCAAAAGCACAACCCCTTCGGCGGCTTTCCCGAGCAGGAGGCTCAGGGAGGCCCGCACCCGGGCGGCGGCCAGTACCCGGTGCACCACCAACGGCGGTACAACCCGCCGGGAGTTTTCCAACAGCCGCCCCCACAGGGGGCTCCACAGGACCAGGATGACAACATGGGCTTCCGCAGCAATCCCAAACAGCTAAGTAATGGGCAGTACCACGTTTTCACGACTAATGCTTGCAGGCGTGATAAAAAGGTAAATCACCGGGCGTACAGCGTAACTGAGCCGGCGATTCCCAGGTATCTCCATTGGTCCGAGCAGACCATATCGTGGAGCAGAGAGGATCACCCGCCAAGAATAGATAACCCGGGCGACCTGGCACTAGTCGTGGCTCCCCAAGTGGGGGGTTACACCTTGTCAAAGGTATTAATGGATGGTGGAAGCAGCATTAATATCCTATACTTCGACACCTTTCGGAGGATGAATCTATCGGAAAAAGACTTGATGCCTTCAACCACGGTTTTCCATGGCATTGTCCCGGGCAAGTCGGCTTATCCCATAGGCCGGGTCAAGCTCTCAGTGGCATTTGGGACTGCGCAGAATTACAGGTCAGAATCCCTAATCTTCGAGGTGGTCAAACTGAAAAGCCCATACCACGCGCTGTTCGGGCGACCGGCTTACGCCCGTTTCATGGCCCGCCCGTGCTACGTCTACCTCAAACTAAAAATGCCGGGTCCCAAAGGACCCATCACGATCGATGGAGATAGAAGAATCGCAAAGGAGTGCGAGGAAGGGGACGCGGCTTATGCGGAGGTCGCTTGTGCGGTGGAAGAGCTCAAACACCATCGGGGCAATGTTGCCCGGCAGACATGTCACCACTCAAGAAGCCGACTACAGATTCTGAGTCGCCCCTCAAATTCAAGCCGACGAAGGATACTAAGACAATCGACTTCATTCCTGGCGATTCATCCAAGCAGTTCACCACTGGGACGGGTCTGGATCCCAAATAGGAAAGCGCGCTCATCGAATTCATCCGTGAGAATCGGGACATCTTCGCATGGAAACCCTCTGACATGCCGGGTGTACCGAGAGAATTCGCTGAGCACCATCTTAATATTGACCCAAAATGCAAACCTGTCCAACAATACCTTCGCAGGTTTAACAAGGAGCGACGGAAGGCGATTGGAGAGGAAGTCGCCCGTCTTTTAGCCGCCGGGTTCATCGTGGAAGTCTTTCATCCCAAATGGCTCGCTAACCCGGTGTTAGTACTCAAGAAGAATGGCATGTTCCGTATGTGTATTGACTATACGGACCTCAACAGAGCTTGTCCCAAGGATCCTTTCGCTCTTCCCCGCATCGACCAAATCATTGACTCGGTGGCGGGATGCGAACGATTGTGCTTTTTGGACGCTTATTCAGGTTATCATCAGATTAAAATGGCTGTGGAAGATCAGGAGAAGACGGCCTTCATAACCCCCTTCGGGGCCTTTTGCTATGTGTCCATGCCGTTCGGGCTCAAGAGCGCAGGGGCGACTTATCAACGCTGCATCCAGAATTGTCTTCATAACCAAATCGGCGGCAACGTCCATGCTTATGTTGACGACATTGTGATTAGGACCCGCCGGGAGGAAACACTTCTGGAAGACCTCAAGGAAACCTTTGATAATTTACGGGTATATCAGATGAAGCTAAATCCTACCAAATGCATTTTCGGCGTACCTGCGGGAAAACTACTGGGTTTCTTGGTATCGGAGCGCGGCATCGAGGCTAACCCGGACAAAATTGAAACGGTTACTTCCCTCGGCAAGCCAACGAATGTTAATCAAGTTCAGCGATTGGCGGGTCGCATTGCGGCTCTAAGTCGTTTCGTGAGCCGCCTCGGAGAAAAGGCGATTCCTCTTTATCAATTGTTGAGGAAGTCCGACTGTCGTATGGACAGAGGAGGCAGACGAGGCGCTTCAGGCCTTGAAGCATCAATTGGTTAACCCGCCGGTCCTGGCAGCTCCCACTGAAAAGGAGCCTATGCTCCTGTATATCGCCGCGAATTCCAAAGCGATCAGCGTAGCGGTGGTCGTCGAAAGAAAGGAGGAAGGAAAGGAATACCCGGTGCAACGCCCGGTGTACTTTATCAGTGAGGTGTTAACTCTTTCCAAACAGCGATACCCAGATTGGCAGAAATTGGTCTATGGGGTGTTCATGGCGAGTCGAAAGCTTAAACATTATTTCCAGGAGCACCCGATCACCGTGGTCAGTTCCGCGCCCCTCGGTGACGTCATCCAAAATCGGGAGGCAACAGGGCGAATCGCCAAATGGGCGATAGAGCTTGGGTCGCATCACATACAATATGCCCCCCGCACGGCTATCAAGTCCCAGGCACTAGTTGATTTCGTTAACGATTGGACGGAGCTGCAGGCTCCGGAAGATCGGCCTGACCTTACCTATTGGACTATTTACTTTGATGGATCCAGGCAGTTGGAGGGCTCGGGTGCTGGTGTGGTGGTTATATCCCCTCAAGGAGATAAGTTCTGCTATGTTCTCCGCCTCATGTTCCCTTGCACAAATAATGCGGCAGAATATGAAGCTCTGCTTCACGGTTTGCGACTGGCAAAAGAGATGAACCTAACCTGAGTCAGATGCTTTGGGGATTCAGATTTGGTGGCGCAACAGGTTTCGGGTACCTAGGACTCTCGGGATCCTATGATGGCGGCTTACAGGCGAGCTGTATCTGACATAGCGGGCTATTTTCATGGGTACCAGGTTGATCACGTTGATCGGCGACTCAACGAAGCGGCTGATGCCCTCTCGCGACTCGGCTCACAGAGAAAAGCGGTCCCCCCTAATGTTTTCTTGGATGTTTTGCATAAACCGTCGGTGACTGTACCCACGGAGGAGGAATTGGCGATACGAGATCCCGAGTCTCAGCTTGTGGCGGCTCTCCATGCCACTCCGGATTGGGCTCTTCCTTATCTGGCTTATCTCGCTCGTGGCGAGTTACCCACCGACGAAGTTTTGGCCCGCCAGATCGTCCGACGTAGCAAGTCCATGGTCATCATTAATGGCGAGCTATATAAACGAAGTGCTTCACGGGTCTTTCAGCGGTGCATTTCTTCCGAGGAAGGATGCGTAATCCTAAATGACATCCATTCTGGAGACTGCGGGCATCACGCCGGGTCACGTTCTTTGGTATCAAAAGCTTTTCGACATGGTTTCTTCTGGTTGATGGCTCATGCAGATGCAGAAGATATAGTACGGCGGTGTGAGGGGTGCCAACGATATGGGAAACATGCTCATGTGCCGGCTCAAGAAATGAGGATGATTCCCATTACTTGGCCTTTCGCGGTCTGGGGGCTGGACATGGTCGGTCCCTTTAAGATTTCCTCTAACAAGAAAACTCACCTATTGGTGGCGGTTGATAAGTTCACTAAATGGGTTGAGGCGGAACCTGTTGGAGCTTGCGATGCGGAGACTGCGGTCAAATTTCTGAAAAAGCTGATTTTCCGTTTTGGATATCCACACAGTATTATCACGGACAATGGTACTAACTTGTCCCAAGGAGCGATGCTGGATTTCTGTCGCCGTGAACATATCCGGCTTGATATTTCTGCAGTTGCTCACCCGCAGTCAAACGGGCAAGCAGAGTGGGCGAATCAGGAAGTCCTACGAGGGATTAAACCTCGCCTCATGGTTCCCCTGGAAAGGACCCCAGGATGTTGGGTTGAGGAACTACCTTCGGTATTATGGAGCATCCGGACCACCCCGAATCGGTCCACGGGGTTCACCCCTTTCTTTTTGGTCTATGGAGCAGAAGCTGTCCTTCCTACCGACATAAGACATGATTCTCTTAGAGTCGCCGCATATGTGGAGCAAGGTAACGAGTTGGCGCGTCAGGACTCCTTGGATGCCTTGGAAGAGGCGCGTGACTTAGCGGCGGCTCGATCGGCCATCTATCAGCAAGATCTGCGGCGTTATCATAGTCGTCGGGTTAAGAGTCGGGCTTTCCAGGAGGGCGACTTGGTACTTCGTCTGATACAGGATCGGGCAGGCATGCACAAGCTCTCGCCCCCTTGGGAAGGGCCTTTCGTCGTCAGCAAGAACCTCCGCAATGGCTCTTACTACTTGATGGATCTTCGGCCTGATCGACCGACTACAGAGGCTGAGTCAACTCGCCCTTGGAATATTGCCCATTTGCGGCCTTACTACACTTGAGTTCTTAAAAACTCCATGCTTTGTAAGTTTTTCAGTTTCATTATGAAGTAATAAAATGTTCTCCGACTTGGGGGCTTCTTCCTTAAAAAAGAACAATTTGTGTCATCCTGTTACGACCTTATGAGCCGACAGAACATGCATGTAGGGTGGGTGCACGAGCTTTCTGACTCGCCTCCCCCTGTCGCGACCGTATGAGCCGACGAAACCTGCATTTAGGGTGGGCGCACGAGCTTTCTGACTCGCCTCCCCCTGTCGCGACTGTATGAGCCGACAAAACCTGCATTTAGGGTGGGTGCACGAGCTTTCTGACTCGCCTCCCCCTGTCGCGACCGTATGAGCCGACGAAACCTGCATTTAGGGTGGGCGCACGAGCCTCCTGACTCGCCTCCCCCTGTCACGACCGTATGAGCCGACGAAACCTGCATTTAGGGTGGGTGCACGAGCTTTCTGACTCGCCTCCCCCTGTCGCGACCGTATGAGCCGACGAAACCTACATTTAGGGTGGGTGCACGAGCTTGCTGACTCGCCTCCCCCTGTCGCGACCGTATGAGCCGACGAAACCTGCATTTAGGGTGGGTGCACGAGCTTTCTGACTCGCCTCCCCCTGTCGCGACCGTATGAGCCGACGAAACCTGCATTTAGGGTGGGCGCATGAGCCTTCTGACTCGCCTCCCCCTGTCGCGACCGTATGAGCCGACGAAACCTGCATTTAGGGTGGGCGCACGAGCTTTCTGACTCACCTCCCCCTGTCGCGACTGTATGAGCCGACGAAACCTGCATTTCGGGTGGGTGCACGAGCTTTCTGACTCGCCTCCTCCTGTCGCGACCGTATGAGCCGACGAAACCTGCATTTAGGGTGGGTGCACGAGCCTTCTGACTCGCCTCCCCCTATCGCGACCGTATGAGCCGACAAAATTACTCGTGTTATGGTTTAATCTTGGAGATTTTTATCCTTTCTGCATGTTTGCTGAAACTATTTGTAGTTCTTTTGTTTTCACAGATGATATGTTCAAGGTTTCATCCTTGGCGGATTAAGCATTGCAGAAGATTCTTATAAGGGCGGACCAAATATTTCAAACCGCCTCAAAAGCGGTACAAGTGTTTTTCTTGCAGAAGATGTCATCAAAAGATAGTACTGACTATTACATGGCTCACGGGCCAAATTCAAGAAAAGTCTACTCCGCTAAGTCCTGGCGTGAGCTCTGACCAGCTTCAATTTGTAAATCACCCAAGACCCAATTGCACCTGGACAAAGAAGCAAAATCGTCTTCATCGGTCAAGATTGATGCCAGGTCTGCTTCCCAGTCGAAGGGATTCTTGGGTCGCCGAGGAATTAGGTTGGTCACCACGAAGGTTGGCGGGCTGATTTTCTTATTCTTACCGTCATAAGCCGCCTGATACTTCGTTAAATCAAGACTGGCGGCGAGTTGGGTTGCAGCCAACCGAGAATCCTTGACAACTTTCTGGTAATCCTCTTCCACGAATTCCGAGCCATCGTCTTTGAGCTGAGGGAAGCCGGCGGCTACTTCTTCCAAATTAATCTCCGGAGCATACGCTAAGCAGCGACTCAGGGCCGTCAGGACGCCCTTCCGGGCGGCTGACCGAGTTAACTCGCCGATCTGGGGAGGAAGTGTGGACAGACATCCAAGTACTTTCTTGATGGAAGTAATCGGCTCTTTTGCGCCCATTACAGCTTTGACGGTCAACACACTGCCTATGTACAGTTGCTCTGTCAGCGTATAGATCGCCTTCAGCATCAACACACAGTCTTCTTGCAGGTTGGCGACTCTTGGACCTGGGATTTGATAAACCGGTAACTTAACGTCAGGAATTTGGCCCAAAGGAGGGAATAAGATTGGAGATTTAGGTAAGGCTTACCAAAGATGGCTTGCGTCATGTTAGAGATATAACGCTTTAAGCCGGACAACTCCTGTTGGATAGTCGCCAGCTTTGCTTCAGCTTTTTCTGCTCTCTTCAAAGCCGTGTTTTGGTCAGCTTGAGTTTTTTCTAACTCAGCTTTGAGCTTTTCCAGTTCAACCAGAGCCAATTTATACTTATTTTCCGACTGAGTTCGGGCATCTTGTTGATCAGCTAAGTTTTTCCTTAAGTTGCCCAGCGCTAGTTCGGTCTGGGCAAGGTTTTCCTATTTAAAAGTTTAAAACAAAGACAAGTCTCAGAACTATTGCAAGGCAATACCCCTGACACTTGGGGGCTAATGTATAATTTCTCAAGGAAAATTATACAGAAATCTAGACCCGGCTCATCATTTTACTGATGACCCGGCCCTTGGGGGTTACTGGTCGCGAAGTTTTTTTAGACCCGGCTCATCTTTTACTGATGACCCGGCCCATGGGGGTTACTGGGAATAATATAGAGTATAAAGTTTACCTCATGTTTGTCGTTTAACATCTTCAGCAGATTTTTCTCCATCTCATGGCTCGCTTCCAGGCGACTTGCGAAGCAAGAACAGAGTTCTTTAAACTCCATATTTGCATAGTCAGAAAGCTTCGCCTTGGAGAGCCCAGACTCGGGGATTGCTTGAGAGGAGGATGCGACGTGTTTGGACAGAACTGTCGCCGCCGGCTTGGAAAAACCGGAACCAGTAATGACTACAGCATTTGGGTCATCCGCTGTTGCCAATATGTTTGGCGAGTCAGGGGCATCCGCTGTTCCTTTCGGCGACTCAGGAAGATCCACTTGCTCAGCTTGACCCGGATCCTCTTGAGTCGGAGTTGATTTCCTTGGAAGTTCGGAAGTTGCGTCAGGGATTGATCCACTGGTTTTCCTTTTTTTGGCTTGTGCCCTAACCAAAGGAGATAAGCGAGTTAAGGAATTGAAAAAGATCATTACTCTCAAAAAGTCAAGGCAAAAGACTTACCCCGGAACTCGAATCATTGGTGGGAGTGTTGACATTGCTGAGTCGCCGGAAGAGGGGGGAGAATTCTGCAGGAATTATACATTAATAATGCAGGCGAGTTGCAGATGTAATCCAAAGCAGCACGAACAATGGTTGTTCTTATATAAAAAAGGGTACCTCGCTTGGTTTTCTTTTGTTTGTTGCTGCCAAGCCAGATATTAGATCGCCGGAGTGACTTCGTGTCTTCC
Source organism: Hordeum vulgare subsp. vulgare (assembly GCF_904849725.1). Taxonomy (NCBI): domain Eukaryota; kingdom Viridiplantae; phylum Streptophyta; class Magnoliopsida; order Poales; family Poaceae; genus Hordeum; species Hordeum vulgare. The sequence goes on from NC_058518.1 coordinate 73,249,222, forward strand.
TGTTTGAGGCGTGCTGTGTTCTCTTCAATAAGAAACTTGGGTCCAAATGGGCATCTGGATGTGAGAAGGGGACTTTCCCACATATTCGCCGGGCCGGCTTAGGCGGGGAAGGAGATGAATCGGAGGAAACAGAAATTACCTCGACGGAGTCCTCTTGGCTTTCGTTATCTTCATTCTGTTACAAGAAGAATGGGAGATATGAATAAGAGGTCAAAAGTAATAAGTGGCGAGTGAAAAGGGGACGGATTTGTACCTCTGAAAGTGCATCGCCGGCTTGAGATTCGTCCACTTCAGATGGCTCGGCCACAGCAGATTTACCTTTGCCCTTGTTTTTCTTGGAGGGCGGCTTAGCAGTCTTCATGGCTTGTTTTTTGGTCTCCTAGACCAGAACTTGTCGCCTTTCTGGAAATATATATGGCATGAAGTTATAATGACAATAAAACAGAAGGAATAAAAATCAAGGGCGGGTCAGCTTTGGTTACCTTGGGCGCCGGGTTGATCTTGCAGAAGGGCTTAAGGCCGATTTGGCCGCACTTTCCTGCGGGCTCGCCGGTCAGTTTTTTGATGATGGCGACGATGTCTTTCTCCGTTAATGATGTGTGAAAGTAGCATTGGGGATGATCCAGAGTGCCGTCAAATTCACACATTAGACCATCTCGGCGGCTTAGAGGAAGAATCCGCCATTCGACCCAGCAGCGGATCAGGTCAACCCCGGTAAGACCATTGTTCGTCAAGGATCTCAGTTCAGACAAAATTGGGATGAACTCCGACTCTTCTTCCTCGGTGAGCTTGTCGGGGAGCTTGTAGTTAACTGGAAGGCGGGTTGGCCTGTAGCCCAGAAGTTTGTTCTCACCAGCAGGGGACGTTTCTTTACAATAAAACCAAGATTCACCCCAGCCCTTGGGATGGCTAGGCATGGTGAGCAAAGGAAACGGACTGTCCCTACGGCGCTGGACGTTGACACCGCCGAGTTCCAAACTGGGGCCGTTGTGGAATTCCGTCTGGCGATTCAGATGGAAAAAGTGCCAGAATAGGGGAAAGGAAGGCTCGATCCGCAGATAAGCTTCGCAAAGGACTTGGAACTGACTCAAGTTGCTTATGGAATTGGGTCCCAAATCCTGGAGTCGGACATTCATGAAGGTCAAAGCGTCCCTAAGAAATTTGGATCCGGGCGGCTTAAAACCCCGTTCCAAGTGTTCCACAAAGACTACTATTTCCCCTTCTTTGGGGTTGGGGAGATCTTCTCCCAACCCGGTGCGCCATCCAATGACATCTTGAGGATCCAAACAGCCGGCTTTCACGTAATTAGCTAGAACAGCATCATCAACTTTGGTAGGAAGCCAATCGCTCTTGAAAACGGCACCCATGCTACAAGTAGGTAGAAGTATGGTATTACATGTCTCGAACATCTGTTGTGTGAATCGGGATCAGTTCATATTAACCCGCTAGACTAAGAGGCCGGGTTGGGTTGGTGTGGCGACTTATCAAAGCAGGGCTATTTCCAAAGGCAATATTGCTGTGGATGGTAAGGTCTATTCGTTCTGAAGTACTAAGGGGGGGACGAAGGTTACAAACAGTTTTTTACAAATAGTGAATGAGGAATGGATCTGCCGAACAGATATAAGACCTACGAATATGGCTGAGCATGAACCATATATTATCAGGTAGTGCCCCTCGTTTGGAGAAGGTATTGTATTCAAAAAATCGCAAGAACAGCGAATGGTTAAAATTATTCGAAGCACTGGCTACCCTAGCGGCGCTCGGACTCATTGATTCGAGGGAGATAAATGACTACGAGCGGAAAGCTTCAAAGCTACGGCAATGGCGAAGATACGAGCGAATAATAAACCTACTCCTAAGAGGGGGAACGAGGACCTAACCTGATGCTCTCGGTCGAAGAAGACCGGCGGTGACGAAGATTGCCGGGGAAGCGTGGGGGTCCCGACGAACGAAGAGGCCTTCGGCGGCGGTGGAGCTCGGGGCTAACGGCGAGGTTGTCGGTGATGGTGCGATGGACAATAACGGCGAACGGATTGACCAAGGCGCGAAGCTTGACGACGGCGACGGCTTGCGGGCGGCGCTGGAGCTCCTCGAACGGGGGCGGAGGTTGCGGCCGGCGGCGAAACCCTCGGGAAGCGGTGCGGTCTTCTGTTGCGATAATGGGGGGGGGACTGACGAGACTGGTAGGTGGCCAGTGTCAGCCCTGTCCCTTCCGCCTATTTATCAGGACGGGCGTTGGAATCGAGGCGCCGTGAGCGGGAACCGTTTGGGAATAAATATTCACCATGATGACGTCCGAAAATTTTGGGATAATGATGCACTAAAAGATCCGTTGGGATTGTGTTAAATTTCCCAAAAATCGAGGGCTAAGGAAGGTGCTGACGAGAAATGCATTGGCGGCTCAAAGATTTTTCCGGTACCGGTTGGCGAGTTAAAATTTCTGGCATATGGAGGAACACGAAGGAGTGAATCACCTTCAACTAAAACAGAAGCATTGGCATGAAGATTCAAGTCAATTTGGGGCCTAATGTTGGGGATATTGCTTATTAAGTGACTCGCCCAATATGGGCCGGGTTACTAGTAAGGCGATTCATCCTTTGGGGCTAGTTGGGCCTCAGCCTGGGCGGTTCAAGGCCGCATGATGGTTATGATTTATGGAAGGTCTCTGGGTTTTGCAAGACGGCGACTCAGAGACCGCTGTGGTCACGATTTGTAAAGAGGAAAGGACTCTTGTAAAACCCTAACGCCTCGACCTCTATATAAAGGCGAGGTTGGAGGGGGATAGGGAGGTTATAAAATCATCGAGTGCTAGGTTAGGCGAGTTACGCCTTTCTTGTAATCAAATCCACATCAATACACGCCAAGCAGGACGTAGGCTATTACCTCCACGTGAGGGGCCGAACCTGGGTAACCCGTCGCGTTCCTCCCGTTCAACCCCTTTGAGTCGCCGCCAAAGTGCGATGGTCCCCATACTAAGTCCTTTCACGAGGACATCTGCCATGACAAAACCACGACACACATGCTCCCTCTTCCTCTAGACCGTAGTTCGTCCTCTATCTAGTTCGGCGGTGCTTAAGCGAAGCCCTGCTAGATTAGTTCACCACCACCACCACAATGCTGCCATGCTGGCGAACTCATCTACCTCTCCGCCCCTCTTGCTGGATCAAAAAGGTGGTGATCATTATCGAGTTGTACGTGTGCTGAACGTGGAGGTGCCGTTCGTTCGGCACTAGATCGGCATGGATCGTGATGGGATCGCGAGACGGTTCATGATGAGATCGCGGGACGGACTAAGAATTCGATTGGGAAGATGTTCCACTACATCAACCGCGTTATATACGCTTCCGCTTAGCTTTCTACAAGGGTATGTGGATCCGATCTCCCTGGTGGTAGATAATCATCACCATGGATAGGTCTTGCGTGTTTATAAGAATTTTTTTATTCCAATGCGGCGTTCCCCAACAGCAACTAAGTAGAAAATTCAAGCAATCACAGTGAGTATGGAGGGAGCATCTCCTCCGAAGCAACGTACAGAGTCAGTGGTTGAGATTGCAGTTGTCACTGGATAAGATAAGGATCTAGGCAAAGGTTCAACAGGAGAAGCAAGCATTTGCCAGCAGCCGAGAGAGTTAGGAGGAACTACTATGTTGGAGGAAGCAACTCCCGAACTAATCTAGGCAATTGGAGAGGCAAATGCATCGCAATCAAGCGACAAGCCTCTAGTCGTTCCCACAAAACAAGCATGCTTTGGGAAAGGCAAAGAAAACTCACTCGACGACAGTCGATGCATCAACGAGTTGCTGGAAAAGTCCATCGGCCCTGGGTCGACGCCGTCGCTCATGATAAGTACATTTGCTGGGACCATACCAGTAATACGGGCATCCTCTATCATTAATCTATCATCAAACAAAGGATAATCTGATTCAGGTGAAGCACAACTGTCACTGCAAAGATCAAAGTCTGGAAGTGTTGTTTGGGATGATTACTGCCTAGCTCCAACTTTTGACCTTGGAGTAGATGAAATAGAGGAAAATAAAATCAAGGAGGACAACATAACAGAGGATGAGGGGGTCGCTAACGCATCGCCCACAACAGACATCGAGTGGGGAATTGACTGGGGCAACCTTGATTTCGACGAAGTCATCGAGGGGGCAGTGAAAAGTGCTGCAACAGCATAGAGCGCAGGGCACTTGTCACCTTTTGGATTTACTACACCAACTGTTGATGCAAAAAAACCAACGAGGGGGAATCGAGCAAAGGTGCTGCCAGCAGCTCGGGTGAGCCCGTTCCTGTGAAGCGCGAGAGGAGAATACTCAAAGCTCCATCATCACAAAGGTAACCGTATGTGACTGTAGAAGCAAAAAAGGACTTCACTTGCTCAGCAGAAATAAATAAATTGTATGCAATGGTTCTCTTGCTTGGAGGAGTAGGAGGGATCGCAAGGACGTTGATACGTCCCAAACATATCTATAATTTTTGCTTGTTCCATGATCTTTTGGGTGACATTGTTATATGTTTTGCTACACTTTTATATCATTTTTACACATATTTGGACTAACCTACTAACTCAGTGCACCCAGTGCTAGTTTCTGTCTGCTGATGTCTATTTTGCAGGGGCTTTTACCCAATTCTCTGACGCCCGAAAAATTCCAGAAAAAATATATAAAATCAGCGAAACAGAAGCTTCCGGATCACCGAAAATGGGGCAGAGGGAGCTAGGGGCCTACCATGCGACCTGCTGGCGCGGCCAGGCCCTGGGTCGCGCCAAGAGCCCGCCTGCATGGGTCCTACCTCCATCGGGTGCCCTCCTTTGGCCCATATTTAGAGTCCCGAGAGGAAACCCTTACACAATTTCTGGAATCGCGAATTTCTCCATCATTCCGCTCCCGCAACGCTTCCGAGACCGGGAGCGTGAGGAGACCTCTTCCCGGCACCTTGCCGGAGGGAGGATTGACCTCCGGGAGCTTATGCATCGCCATGGACGCTTCCTAGACGTGTCGTGAGTAGTCCTCCTTGGACCATGAGTCCATGACCAGTAGCTATGTGTTGTCTTCTCTCCAATCTTGTGCTTCAAAGGTTAGTCCTTGTGAGCTGCCCTACATGATCAAGGCATCTATGTAATTCTCTTGCTATTCCTATGCTCGGTTTGTTGGGATCCGATGGATTATGAGATTATGTTCAAATTGTTATGAGTTATATATTTGATTATCCTTTTATATTATGTTCCTTAGTGATGCATGCATGTTCTCCGTTGCTATTTATTGCTTTGGTCGAGTAGCAGATTGTAACTCCAAGAGGGAGTGTTATGCATGATTGTGGGTTCATTCCCCTCGATGTCTAGCTTGAGTGACAGAAACATGAGACTAGGGGATGTGCTTGTTGCCACCAGGGAGAAAACAATGGTGCTTGTGACCACGGTTGCAAGGATTGTTTACCTTACACATAGTTTGTTAATGCAGTTGTCCGTTGCTTTGAGTTTACACTTTGGGTGGGGCTCGCAACATAATACCGGAGAGATGTTCTGGATAGATATCTCAAGGTGGATGATTAGTAAGTAGATGCTGATGAATAAACGGTCTACTTGTCTTGGCGTACTGCCCATTACTATTGAACCTCTAACTATCAAGTAGCATAATTAGCATTGCAGTGCGATCATAATTATGTCAATTGCCCAACTGTGATTTGTTTACCCAAGCATAGTTGTTTATCGTCTTTTGCGAGAGAGACATCACTAGTGAACATCATGTGACTCCGGTCCATATCACCATCATTGTTTACACTTCCATCTTTTTCCGCTTTCATTTACTTTTCCGTTGCAATCACTATTACTTTCCTGCTTGTGTTTTGATACATTACAAACTACAAGGCCGGAGAGATTGACAACCTCTCTGTACTCGTTCGGAGCAAAGTTACTTGTTGTGTGTGCAAGTCCATGTCTTCTGCTAGCACCAGGGTGGAAGACACCTACTTGTTGAGCTTAGGAGTCCTCCTGGTTCGATAAACCTTACAGTCTCCGTGTAAGGGAAATCTGCTGCTGACTACGTCTCCACCTTCCACTTGGGGTAACCAATGAGGGGCAAGAATTATATCCATCAACTCATCATCAATAGTCACCTTTGCTTTGCTCCCCTTTTTCCCCTTGATACGATTGCTATGACCAGATGATGGAGCCCAGGAGATGGCGTATCCGTCCGCCGACGACTGCTACCCCCGATGGTACCTACTACTACGTGATGGACGCTGAAGATCAGGAGTAGTTTAGGAGGTTCCCGGGTAGGAGGCCTCGCGTTGTTTGATCACTGTACCTTTTGTGCTAGCCTTCTCTAAGGCATTATCCTTGTTCTATGTCTGTGCTCATATATTTGTTGCTTCCGCTGACTTGTGTGTTTATCGAGCTTCTGTATTTTAGTCCTTGAGGCCCCTGGCTTGTAATATGAGGCTTGTATATTTTGATTTGTGTCTAGAGTTGTGTTGTGATATCTTCTCGTGAGTCCTTGAGCTTGGTCGTACGCATTTGCGTGTATGATTAGTGTACGATCAAATCGAGGGTGTCACAAGTTGGTATCAGAGCCGACTGCGTGTAGGTAGCCCCCTTTCCAACTCCTTGGCCGAAGTTGAGTCTAGTACTTGATAAACTTTTACTAACATTGTTGTGTGGCTTACGGGCCCACATATCAATCGGGTGGTATCCGTCTCGTTTACTCCTTTTCTATACTCTAGGTTCTAATCTCTCTCCTCTTTCGGGTTAAAGATTTTGCTAACTCTAACTCTAGGTACTCGTAACTAATTCCTCCCGGAGAGCCCCTCATCCCAGATGATGACTCGATTCATCATAAGACTATGAAGATACTCTCCGATGTTCTCTCAAGAACTCATATTCGATCTTCTAAAATCCTCAGTAGCCTATTGCGCTTGACCTTTCTCACCTGCTTGCATTATGGTTAAATCCATATGTCTAGCAACATTCATTAAAATCCTTTGTGATTGTACTTTGATCTTATTGATTCAACCTTTGTGTGATTGCACACAATCATTAGTTGATTCTCATAAATTATCCGTCCGGCTCACACGTCCTTCTAAACAGGAGGTGGTTCTCGGTAAATCAACTTTGATTTATTGTCCATCTGAGTCCATTCAACTTACTTGTATTTGATAGGAGCATCTCATTCTGACACACCAACCTGGAAATCATAAATTCCTTTGGTATTTTAGTATCAATATTATTCAGATGTTCTATAATCTAATGCCTTGCATTCTATCTCCCTCTGATTTAGTACCGATACCACATCGGGTCCTTTGCACACCGCCAGACCCATTGTTGGATTATTATCCGATAACACCCTTCACATTGAAAAATTATTGTGGTATTCTTCCCTTGATAGAGGATGCCATTGGTAAATTGTGTCTTCTCCCTGTGATAAGGTTTACCCTATGCTTTTGTTAGCACTGCTCTTCAAGCATGTGTTAATTACTCTCTAAGTTTGTGATATATGTTCGTAAGATGCCCAACCTATGCCTTCCTAAATCAATGTGTTCCCAAGAGTTTTCACGAGTCTTACTCTTTTGGTGTTTTGCCAGATAATATTTCCAAGCTACAACCTCATCAAAGGCGAGGAGTAAATAGTAGGTGATACGTCTCCAACGTATCTACTTTTCCAAACTCTTTTGCCCTTGTTTTGGACTCTAATTTGCATGATTTGAATGGAACTAACCCGGACTGACGTTGTTTTCAGCAGAATTTCCTTGGTGTTATTTTTGTGCAAAAATATAAGTTCTCAGATTGACCTAAAAATTTACGTAGATTATTTTTGGAATTAATAAAAAATACTGGCAAAAGAATCTACCAGAGAGGGGCCACCCTAGGCCGCACCCCCTGGCTTGTGGGGCCCCTGAGGCTCCACCGAACTCGTTTCCACTCCTATGTATTCCTATTTATTCTAGAAAAAAATAAGGAGAAGAGTTCATCGTGTTTTATGATACAGAGCCGCCGCCACCTCCTGTTCTTCCTCGGGAAGGAAGACGTGGAGTCTGATTTGGGCTCCGGAGAGGGGAAATCGACGCCATCATCATCACTAACCATCCTTCATCACCAATTTAATGATGCTCTTCATCGTTCATGAGTAATTCCATCATAGGCTTGCTCGACGGTGATGGGTGGATGAGATCTATCATGTAATCAAGTTAGTTTGGTTAGGGTTTGATCCCTAGTATCCATTATGTTCTGAGATTGATGTTGCTTGGACTTTGCTATGCTTAATGCTTGTCACTAGGGCCCGAGTGCCATGATTTCAGATTTGAACCTATTATGTTTTCATGAATATATATGTGTTCTTGATCCTATCTTGCAACTTGTAGACACCTATTACGAGTTATGATCCGCATCCCCCATGGTGACAATAACTGGTATTCTTTTTGGTGATTACCGTAGTTTGAGGAGTTCATGTATTCACTAAGTGCTAATGCTTTGGTCTGGTTGTCGGGACCCTGATCCTAAGCCATAGGAATCCAGCCTGTAACACATCGCATCCCTTTGCGGTCTCATGCACGGTTAACTCCACGGCTGCAGCCTTACCTTAGCCGGGACCATTTGCGTCTTTTGACTCACGTATGCAATAGTGTCGCTAGCATTCCAATGTCAAAGAACCCGGATCGACATGTCTAGTCATAAACCAAAGTGGCAGTACGGCACAAGGACAGGCATACATGACCCAACAAAGCAGGTGTCGGTCATCAGCGAATGTAGACGAGTCGTAGCAAGCTACAAGGACTCCATTACATCGCGTGACATTTCCCCAAAGGGGACAGACACAGCAGCTAAGAAGGACACATGCCGGTCAACCAATGTGTCCGGAGCAGTAGCGAACTACCAAGGCTCATTGGATCACAAAGGGGCATTTCCTTGTAAGGAGTGCTACTAAAGTTCACGACTAAATAATCGAACCCCATACATATCAAGTACGACACACGTACGCATGGCATACCGATATGTATAGATACATCGATGGCATCACAACATAACCATAAAAATACAATCTTTATTTAAGAGGCTCAGAAGAGCCACACACATAATATTACACATTAAGGGTCTCACGACCCATAATAGCATTCATTCAGTTACAAGCCAGCGGAAGAGTTTAAACTGTCTGAGTACAGACAGGGCATCTAGAAGGCACATGGCCTGACTATACTACAGACCCAACGTAGGGCCAGATCATAGCTGGGACACCAGCTACTCGTCGTCGTCATGTCTACAAAGAACCCTCCATTAGGGTCATTAGAAACCTCTGCAATATTTATTAAGCAAACATGAGTACGAAGGTACTCAACAAGACTTTAGGATAACTAACTACTCATGCAAGGTATCAAACAGGTATTGTGGGGTTTCCTGCGGAAAGCCAGCATCTGACTCGTGGCTAGACAACTTGCATTTTTAAATAATTTTGACAACTTGATTTCTCGCACACGAGTCCACTAACACCACAACAATACACCATCGTGGAATCATTCCGTTTCCATACAGAAATGCCGTCCACGACACTCACGCTTATCTTGGCAATTTTATGAGTAGCCATTGAAGTTATCTATGAACAACTTATGTCTCCAAGTAGTCCATATCCGCGGACGCGGCTATTCGAATAGATCATAACCCTGCAGGGGTGTATTTCGTCACACACGCTCTCGCCACTTATCGCCATGTGCACGTCATGCACCTCGGCAACCTTCAAGCGGAAGCCCAGCGAGGGAGTCGGCCACGACCGTTAACCACACTAGTACCTAGTCCAGGTTTATCGCCTATTTGAGAGTAACCCGTACGGAAGTCCGGCCGAGGTTTCCGCCACGGCCTCAAACGATGTGCGCAGGGTTCCCAAGCCCACCATCCGGGTGCCACTTGGTACACCATGCCACTGCCTACCGCATCACGGCCCACCTCTCAGGTCAGCACCATGCACGGCCTCCAGCATTACTATAAACACCAGAAACTATTTGCAACTCCTGGACCGAGTACTAAGCGATTAATAGGCCGAGCGGGGTCACATTTCAGGGCCCAGCATGTGGTAGTATCTAGTCTTCGATTACATACACGCAACTCAGTCCCTATGGACGGTTCCAATGAAACAACCCGCCATGTACTCCTACACAGCCTTTCACCGGTACCTTTACCAAGTCAGGTTCAACACACAACCTTTGCTTACCGAACACATTCTCACAATTCTGTTCATCTCCCAGATGACAGACCATACACAACTCTAAGCATAGCACGCATAGCAGGATAAGGCACATCATAGCTCAAGCAACTACCAAGTATGCTAGGTTGCAAGGTTCTGCTATTTACTGTGACAAGGTTAGGTCATGCAAAGGAAGTGGGTTTAACTAACGTGGCAAAAGCAGTTGAAGCATTTGATCCTAATGCAATAAATAAGTGCAGGAGCAAGAACATGGGAATTATCGGGATGATCAAAAGGGTTGCTTGCCTTGTTGCTCAGAGGAGGGACAATATTCGTCAGACGGATATTCGGTGGAATCCGGGGGTGCGGAGCCTACCGAAATGAATGGCAACAATCAATAACAATCATATGCAAGCAAGATGATGCATGAGCATGGCATGAGAATGCAAGGTGATAAACTATTATACTCAACATGTATTAGGTTTAGAGTTGATTTGAATCACATTCGAATATCAATTCAAACGAGGTATTCTCGGATACCGATTTAATTGATTCGACCTGATGCTCAGATCAACTTGATGTTAGCATGCATGATATTTTATGTTAAGGTACAGGTTTGTTATTAGATTAATGTTTGATCAAGTCAAGCATAATGAAATTTAAATATTTTCCAAATTCCATTTATAAAGTAATTATAAGAATTGACTTATTCCTTATTCTACATGTTAGGGTTCTGTAACTTTTTCAAACAAGATTCAAAATAGCATATTCAGATTCCTTGAATTTTTCTGATACTTTTTCATATATAAATTATTTTCATTGGAGTTACACATTAATTTCTATGAATTTTTGAAGTTTTAAACATTTCTGGAATTATTTTTATACTGGAAAATACTTTATTGCATCAGCATGACATCAGCAGGTCCATCTGGCCGTTGAAAGTTAAACCTGACCAGTGGGACCCACTGGTCAGTCTCTCTGGTCAATTTTAGATTAAGTTTAAACTTAATTAGTTGATTAAACTTACTGGTCCCACATGTCAGTGACTTATTAACTTATCTGATTTATTTTTATTATCTTCAATCTTGCCAGAGGCTGGCCCCACCAGTCAGTGGCTCAGGCCAGCCGAGATCTACCGGCCACGAGGTCATCCTCGCCGGCGGGGAGCCTCCGGCGACCACCAGAACGGCGGAGGGGCTCGGAAACGGCGCACAGGGGGCCAAACGCTGCGCGGAGAGCACCAGAAGAATGGCACATCTCCCGCAGCTCCATTTCTGCACTTAGCCGGGGCTGATCTGGCCGGAGATGACGCCGGCGACGAGCTTGGTGGCGGCCAAGGCTCGGGCGTCATCGAGGTCATCGATACAGAGGGAACTACGCACGGTTCTTAGCTCCTACAGCATCTACGCGACGGCCTGAAGCTGCTGGTGCCCTGGGAAGGACGAGCTGATCACCGGAGGGCTACCGGCGACGAGCTGCAGCGGCGGATCTTGTCGGGCTCCGATGAAACTAGGCCTAGAGGAGGGGATCGACGGGGAGATCTTAGGGGAAATGACCGCATGCTCACGGGGAGTGCAGTGGTCGTGCTAGCTTGCTCGGGGACGGCCTGGAGAGGGAGAACGTCGGCGGCGATCTTCGGTGACCCGAGGAAGAAGACGACTGCTGTGCGTCGATTCACTGCATCTGGGCGTCGGGCTCGTGGCTAGGAAGCTTCAGGGGGTTGCGGCGGAGCTAATGCGCGGCTCAAAAGGAAGGGAGGTCGGCTAGAACGACGACGAGCTCGAGCTCTGCTCGGGCTCCAATGGCGGCAGAAGGAGGGAGGAGAGATCCGAGAGGAGGGGGAGAACTGGCGCTGGGAATGGATAGCCACGGGCTCGGGGAGCTTATCCCCGGCCTTTCCAGCACGAGGTGGTGGCCAGGCAGTCGCACAGGTGCGTGGCCGCGCCGGAGAACGCGGCGGCCACCTCCTGCTGCCCACTGGCGGGGGAGGAAGACGACAGGAGTTGAGATGGGCCGGGCCAGGTGAGCGACAGGTAACTTCTTTTCCCTTTTTTTTGTTTCTGTTTTGCTATTTCACTGATTTACTATTTATTTCAACTCCCAAATAAATTGTAAAAGCTATGTTAAGCACCCTAGAATATTTGTTGGAATATTTCCAACTATTTCCAAAGTTTTCAACATTTTTGAAAATTTAAAGTTTCTGATTTCAAATTTAAAACTTGAAACCAGTAGCTTTTGCATTTATTTAAAATGCTTAAAGTGTCAAGAAAATAGTTTTCTCCAATGCTCATTTACTTTCATGATTTATCAGAAGGTTTGAACATTTCTTGAGGCCATTTTGGGTTCATTGATTTTAACTAGTTTGAGATTTCATTTGTTTAAAGAAGTGGCTAGGGTTTGGGTTTTTCCTTTACCACTTTCTTGTTCTTGTTGGAAAATTCTTAGATGCAAATATAAAGAAGACATGAGCACAAGACTAACTTGCTTAAGGTGACAGGGATGTGACAACTCACCCCCACTAAAAAGAATCTCGTCCCGAGATTTAGAAGTCGTCGGGAATAACGCAGGATACTCAAGTCGGAGACGATCCTCTCTTTCCCAAGTTGCCTCCTTTTTAGAATGATTTGACCATTGAACTTTAAGAAACTTGAGGTTTCGACGTCGAGTGGTACGCTCAGCTTGATCAAGAATACGCATGGGGTATTCTCGGTATGAAAGGTTATCTTGGAGATCAAGCGTTTCGTGGTCCACTTCACGGATAGGATCCGAAAAGCATCGCCTGAGTTGCGAGACGTGGAAGACATCATGAACCTTGGAAAGATGCGGAGGAAGCTCCAACTGGTAGGCAACTTTTCCTCGTTTGGCGAGAATGCGAAAAGGACCAATGTAACGAGGAGCCAACTTGCCCTTGATACCGAAACGATGGGTACCCTTCAAAGGTGTAACCCGAAGGTAAGCCTTCTCGTCAACTTCAAAGGTCACAGCCTTATGATGACGATCATATTGGCTCTTTTGACGAGACTGGGCTGTTTTCAACTTTTCACGAATAATGCGAACCTGCTCTTCTGCGTCCTGGATCATATCCGGGCCAAAGAGTTGCCTCTCTCCGGTTTCTGACCAATTAAGAGGTGTCCGACATCTTCGTCCATAGAGAACTTCAAAAGGAGCTTTGCCCAAGCTTGATTGATAACTATTGTTATAAGCGAATTCGGCGAATGGAAGGCACTTTTCCCAATTCATACCGAACGATATAACACAAGCTCGGAGTATATCTTCTAGGATTTGATTCACTCTTTCTACTTGACCACTTGATTGGGGATGGAAAGCAGTGCTAAAACATAAGTGAGTCCCCATGGCATTTTGAAAACTTTCCCAGAAGCGAGAAGTGAAGATACTTCCACGGTCCGAGTTAATCTCCAGGGGAACACCATGAAGAGACACTATTCGGGAGATATATAACTCTGCTAGCTGGCTAGCTGTTATACTCTCACGAACAGGAAGAAAATGAGCCACTTTGGAAAGACGGTCAATGACCACAAAGATAGCATTATTCCCTTTCTTGGTCTTGGGAAATCCGGTAATGAAATCCATGCTAACTTTATCCCATTTCCATTCAGGAATAGCTAGAGGTTGAAGGGTGCCAGCAGGCCTTTGATGTTCTGCCTTAACTCGACGACAAACGTCGCAGTTAGCAACGAACTCAGCAATTTCTCTCTTCATCCTAGTCCACCAGAACCTCTGGCGTAGGTCATGATACATCTTAGTACTACCGGGATGAATGGTGAGAGGAGAATCATGAGCCTCCTTAAGGATTAACTGCCTTAGATGTGGGTTCTTAGGAACCACTAGACGATTCTGGAAGAACACAACACCTTGATCGTTCATGGAAAATTCTTTAGCGTTTTCGCTAAAAATATTCTCCTTGATCCGTGATATACCCTTGTCACGCTTTTGGCCAGCTATAATTTGATCCTTAAGAGTAGGCTTTGCCACCAGGGTAGAAAGGAATCCTTGAGGAACAATATGAAGATTCAACTTCCGAAAGTCCTCATGGAGATGTGGTTGACCTTGTTGTAGCATCAAATTGTTACAATAAGATTTACGACTTAGTGCATCGGCCATAACATTGGCCTTCCCCGGGGTGTAAGTTATCCCTAAGTCGTAATCCGAGATCAACTCAACCCATCGTCTTTGCCTGAGATTCAAATCCGGCTGGGTGAAGATATATTTCAGACTTTGGTGATCAGTGAATATTTCGCAACGATTACCCAGAAGGTAATGTCGCCGGGTTTTTAGTGCATGGACCACAGCTGCAAGCTCAAGGTCATGTGTGGGATAATTATCCTCATGTGGACGCAACTGTCGAGATGCGTATGTGATCACATGACGATCTTGCATGAGAATGCAACCTAATCCTTGTCGTGAGGCGTCGCAGTAGATAACAAAGTCCTTAGAAAAATCTGGTGGTAGCAACACAGGTGCGGAAGTCAGGCGTCTTTTCAGTTCCTGAAAACTATGCTCACACTGTGGTGTCCACTCGAACCTTTTATCTTTCTTGAGGAGTTCAGTTAGAGGCTTTGCAACCTTGGAGAAATTCTCGACGAAGCGGCGACAATAGCTCGCTAGACCAAGAAAACTCCTAACTTGCTTAACCGATTCAGGTTGAGTCCAATCAAGGACAGCTTGAACTCTCTCAGGATTGACAGCAATACCCTTACCAAAGATTACGTGACCCAGATAGGTCACTTCTGGTAACCAAAATTCACATTTTGAAAACTTGGCATAAAGGCGATGCTCTCGAAGTTTGATCAATACCAGCCTTAGATGCTCGACATGTTGTTGTTCATTCTTCGAATAGATGAGAATATCATCGAGGTATACCACGACGAATTTATCCAAATACTCCATGAAGATTGAATTCATCAGTCGAGATAAGGTGGCTGGGGCATTGGTCAAACCGAAGGACATGACGGTGTACTCGTATTGGCCATAACGAGTAACAAAAGACGTTTTTGGAATGTCCCCGTTCTTAATCTTGATTTGATGGTATCCCAACCTCAAATCCATTTTGGAGAAGACTGAGGATCCAGCGAGCTGATCGTACACGTCGTTGATCCTGGGAAGCGGATACTTGTTCTTTATGGTGACCAGATTAACTGGTCGGTAATCTACAACCATCTGATCCGTTCCGTCTTTCTTCTTGACGAAGAGGACGGGGCAAGCCCAAGGAGAAGAGCTAGGACGAATGAAACCTTTGTTCAAGGCCTCATCTAGTTGCTTCTTAAGTTCGGCTAGCTCCATGGGTGCCATCTTATAAGGTCTTCTGGCTATTGGGACAGTTCCCGGAACAAGATCTATCACAAACTCTACATCTCTGTCAGGTGGAATTCCTGGCAGTTCCTCTGGAAAAACATCCGGGAAGTCACGGACTATCGGAATGTCTTCAAGTTCCGCAAGAGGGTTGGCATTTAAGGAATAGAGTTGACATTTGGCAACTCGAGTAGAGACATTTACTATCTCACCCGAGGGATGGGTAAGCTGGACATTTCTAGAATGAGTATCAATCTTGGCATAGTGAGCTGACATCCAGTCCATGCCCAAGATGATATTAATATCCGAAGATTTCAAGGCTATCAATGAGGCTAGAAAAACTAGCCTGTCTACTAGAATTTCATTGTCATAGGTTATCCTAGAGGTTTTCCATTTACTACCAGGGGTTTGGACAACCAATGGGATTGGCATATCACAAAAAGACATGTTATGCAACTGTGCATAACTTTCTGAAATGAAGGAATGAGAAGACCGAGTGTCAAAGAGAACGGACACTGGGTGATGATTAACAAGAAGCGTACCCAGCATGACGTCGGGATCCTCTGCAGCTTCTTCTGCTGACACATAGTTCACAAGGCCACGTGCAGGAGTTGGCTTCACATAAAAAGCTTTGCCCGACTTGGCTTGCCCGACGGACTTTCCGGGTTGCTTGGCACCCACATTCTGAGGACACTCACGGGAATAGTGCCCTGGTTCTCCACACTTATAGCATATCACTTGGTTGGCACGTGGTGCAGCATTGCTAGCTGGACCACCATAAGCTTTTGCTGGAGGGTTGGCCTGATTCGTTTGAGGCGCCACGTAGGATGGCCTCGGAGTGTATCTTGGCGGCAGAGAACTGTTTGGAACCCACAGCCTGCATTTTGGAAACGCGAAACCAAAAGACGAGCCAAAGTCACGGGGGTGCTTCCTTGTGGCCTCGAAGTCAGTATGACCAGTCTCGGCACTGATCGCTTTGTTGACCAGGGCTTGAAAGCTTGCACACTCATGGAGGCGCAGATCACGACGAAGCTCAGGGCTCAGACCCTTACGGAATCTTGCTTGCTTCTTGGCGTCAGTAGACACCTCCTCTGTTGCATAGCGGGCGAGGTTACCGAACTCGCGGCTATAGGCATCCACAGACAACTTGCCCTGAGTGAAGGCACAGAACTCTTCTCTCTTTCTGTCCATCAGGCCCTCTGAAATATGGTGCAGACGAAAGGCTGCACTGAAGTCTACCCATGTGGCTGCTAGTTCAGCGGGACGCATTGCTTCAAAATTCTCCCACCACAGATTGGCGGGTCCTTCCAGGAAATACGCCGCAAAGGTCACCTTGTCGGCCTCAGACACATTCGCAGAGCGAATCTTGCATGAGATGTTGCACAGCCAGTCATCGGCGTCGAGGGGATCGATGGAATGATGAAATTTTGGAGGATTCAGCTTCACAAAGTCATTGAGGGACACTGCAGCATTCCTAGGCTGTCGAGCCGTATTCTGCTCAATACGCTCTAACAGTCGATTGGTCTCCGTTTTGTTTCTCTCTGCCTCAAGCATCACTTCCGCCAGAGAGGGCGGATGAGGCAGGTCTTCCTGCGACGCTTGACTACCCTCGCCTTGCTCATGACCAGGGGCACGGTTCAACCTGGTGAACACCATCCTGACAAACAAACTCATAGCTTAGACCAATATCATATCAATACTAGCTATGGATTAAGAATGTACTGAACACACGGAATGCTGAAATGAATATCCGAACATCATGGTAACAAGCAACTGCTATATATACACCATGGTTCATACACACCCTTACATAGTTCAGTACAAACTTACTCGAAGAGTAAACTACTGAAATTATGAAACTACTCATCAGAGGCTTACAAGCTTCCTATACATTATTTATCTAGGCCTCCGGAATTCATTTCACATTACAGACATACTTCACAATTCACACAGGACTGTGAACGTACGGCTACTACTATACTATCCTTCCGCTCACAGCTCAGGCATCCGCATAGAACATCTCATAGAGATTACCTCCATGACCTGGAAGCTCAACCTGCGGATCAGGAAACACTCTAGCCTGAGATCCCTGGGATCCATAAGGACACGGATGTGGCATTGGTCCCCTGACTGGTGGTAAGAGGGGTCCCCGAAGAGGTGTGACTCCTCCTATAGCTGGCCAGTCAACGTGGGTCGGAAGATGGGTCCTAACAGGGTTCAGCATCTCCATCTCTCCATACCCTGTCTGGACTACGGGTGCCAGCTGCGTCAAAGCCGTCCACAGACGGGCACGAGTAGCATAAAGCTCCATGCGGAGAGCACGAGCATCCCTGTCTCTGTTCTCTAGCATCTCAACAGTGGACTGCAGTAGTGGATCCTCCATAGAAGAATCAAAATAGACTCCACTGAGGTATCCCTCTTCACCAGGCTGAGAGGCCGGAACATAGCAGAACTCTGAATTCTGCAGCAGTGCATGTCTCGCTCTCATAATGGTCATCATCCTGTACTGCCATGTCAACGGTGACCCCCAACCCATAGGACCAATGGATTGGCTTCTCAGCTCCAGGGTAGTCTGGAAATACCCTAACTGTGCAGATGTACTAGCTCTGGTTGAAGTCTCGGTACTGTTCCTCCACTGTGTACTCGGGGTACCAGCGGTAACCGCACACCGACATCACCCTGACCAGCATGGCCGTATGACCCGGCACATCAATGTACCTGGTCAGACGTACCACCTGACGAGAAGGACGACCATGCATCTGTAAATAGAGAGTAATGCAAAAGCATTAGAGCTCCGAATGCAAAATTGGGCAGCATAACGGCGGTAAATGCTCAAAAACAAATTTTGAGACAACCCAAAATGGAATAGCGTAACCACTCAACTATCAAGTTCAACTCTCTGATAATCAAACTTACTTCCTTTTTCCTAGGAATGACAGAAACCCAATATCTCTTGACCCGTAGTCCTATAATCTACCGATCAGAAACATGAGCCTAGAAGAAGATGAGTAACCTAGTCCTTAATTCCCGCAGAAAAGACGAGGATGACCAGAATAGAATAACTTGAGAAGAGAACAAGAGTCTTCTGTTCCCTTCCACAAACAATTCCCTTATATATAACTAAAGCAATTCTAGACTCAACTTCGACCAGTTTGGCTTAGTAATCCTACAGTCAGTCAGGCTCTGATACCAACGCTGTTGGGACCGCGATCCTAAGCCATAGGAATCCAGCCTGTAACACATCGCATCCCTTTGCGGCCTCAAGCACGGTTAACTCCACGGCTGCAGCCTTACCTTAGCCGGGACCGTTTGCGTCTTTTGACTCACGTATGCAATAGTTCGCTAGCATTCCAATGTCAAAGAACCCGGATCGACATGTCTAGTCATAAACGAAAGTGGCAGTACCGCACAAGGACATGCATACATGACCCAACAAAGCAGGTGTCGGTCATCAGCGAATGTAGACGAGTCGTAGCAAGCTACAAGGACTCCATTACATCGCGTGACATTTCCCCAAAGGGGACAGACACAGCAGCTAAGAAGGACACATGCCGGTCAACCAATGTGTCCGGAGCAGTAGCGAACTACCAAGGCTCATTGGGTCACAAAGGGGCATTTCCTTGTAAGGAGTGCTACTAAAGTTCACGACTAAATAATCGAACCCCATACATATCAAGTATGACACACGTACGCATGGCATACCGATATGTATAGATACATCGATGGCATCACAACATAACCATAAACATACAACCTTTATTTAAGAGGCTCGGAAGAGACACACACATAATATTACACATTAAGGGTCTCACGACCCATAATAGCATTCATTCAGTTACAAGCCAGCGGAAGAGTTTAAACTGTCTGAGTACAGACAGGGCATCTAGAAGGCACATGGCCTGACTATACTACAGACCCAACGTAGGGCCAGATCGTAGCTGGGACACCAGCTAGTCGTCGTCGTCGATGTCTACGAAGAACCCTCCATTAGGGTCATTAGCAACCTCTGCAATATTTATTAAGCAAACATGAGTACGAAGGTACTCAACAAGACTTTAGGATAACTAACTACTCATGCAAGGTATCAAACAGGTATTGTGGGGTTTCCTGCGGAAAGCCAGCATCTGACTCGTGGCTAGACAACTTGAATTTTTAAATAATTTTGACAACTTGATTTCTCGCACACGAGTCCACTAACACCACAACAATACACCATCGTGGAATCATTCCGTTTCCATACAGAAATGCCGTCCACGACACTCATGCTTATCTTGGCAATTTTATGAGTAGCCATTGAAGTTATCTATGAACAACTTATGTCTCCAAGTAGTCCATATCCGCGGACGCGGCTATTCGAATAGATCATAACCCTGCAGGGGTGTACTTCGTCACTGACGCTCTCGCCACTTATCGCCATGTGCACGTCATGCACCTCGGCAACCTTCAAGCGGAAGCCCAGCGAGGGAGTCGGCCACGACCGTTAACCACACTAGTACCTAGTCCAGGTTTATCGCCTATTTGAGAGTAACCCGTACGGAAGTCCGGCCGAGGTTTCCGCCACGGCCTCAAACGATGTGCGCAGGGTTCCCAAGCCCACCATCCGGGTGCCACTTGGTACACCATGCCACTGCCTACCGCATCACTGCCCACCTCTCAGGTCAGCACCATGCACGGCCTCCAGCATTACTATAAACACCAGAAACTATTTGCAACTCCTGGACCGAGTACTAAGCGATTAATAGGCCGAGCGGGGTCATATTTCAGGGCCCAGCATGTGGTAGTATCTAGTCTTTGATTACATACACGCAACTCAGTCCCTATGGACGGTTCCAATGAAACAACCCACCATGTACTCCTACACAGCCTTTCACCGGTACCTTTACCAAGTCAGGTTCAACACACAACCTTTGCTTACCGAACACATTCTCACAATTCTGTTCATCTCCCAGATGACAGACCATACACAACTCTAAGCATAGCATGCATAGCAGGATAAGGCACATCATAGCTCAAGCAACTACCAGGTATGCTAGGTTGCAAGGTTCGGCTATTTACTGTGACAAGGTTAGGTCATGCAAAGGAAGTGGGTTTAACAAACGTGGCAAAAGCAGTTGAAGCATTTGATCCTAATGCAATAAATAAGTGCAGGAGCAAGAACATGGGAATTATCGGGATGATCAAAAGGGTTGCTTGCCTTGTTGCTCAGAGGAGGGACAATATTCGTCAGACGGATATTCGGTGGAATCCGGGGGTGCGGAGCCTACCGAAATGAATGGCAACAATCAATAACAATCATATGCAAGCAAGATGATGCATGATCATGGCATGAGAATGCAAGGTGATAAACTATTATACTCAACATGTATTAGGTTTAGAGTTGATTTGAATCACATTCGAATATCAATTCAAACGAGGTATTCTCGGATACCGATTTAATTGATTCGACCTGATGCTCAGATCAACTTGATGTTAGCATGCATGAGATTTCATGTTAAGGTACTGGTTTGTTATTAGATTAATGTTTGATCATGTCAAGCATAATGAAATTTAAATATTTTCCAAATTCCATTTATAAAGTAATTATAAGAATTGACTTATTCCTTATTCTACATGTTAGGGTTCTGTGACTTTTTCAATCAAGATTTAAAATAGCATATTCAGATTCCTTGAATTTTTCTGATACTTTTTCATATATAAATTATTTTCATTGGAGTTACAGATTAATTTCTATGAATTTTTGAAGTTTTAAACATTTCTGGAATTATTTTTATACTGGAAAATACTTTATTGCATCAGCATGACATCAGCAGGTCCATCTGGCCGTGGAAAGTCAAACCTGACCAGTGGGACCCACTGGTCAGTCTCTCTGGTCAATTTTAGATTAAGTTTAAACTTAATTAGTTGATTAAACTTACTGGTCCCACATGTGAGTGACTTATTAACTTATCTGATTTATTTTTATTATCTTTAATCTTGCCAGAGGCTGGCCCCACCAGTCAGTGGCTTAGGCCAGCCGAGATCTACCGGCGGCGAGGTCGTCCTCGCCGGCGGGGAGCCTCCGGCGACCACCAGAACGGTGGAGGGGCTCGGAAACGGCGCACAGGGGGCCAAACGCTGCGCGGAGAGCACCAGAAGAACGACACATCTCCAGCAGCTCCATTTCTGCACTTAGCCGGGGCTGATCTGGCCGGAGATGACGCCGGCGACGAGCTTGGTGGCAGCCAAGGCTCGGGCGTCATCGAGGTCATCGATACAGAAGGAACTACGCACGGTTCTTAGCTCCTACAACATCTACGCGACAGCCTGAAGCTGCTGGTGCCCTCGGAAGGACGAGCTGATCACCGGAGGGTTACCGGCGATGAGCTGCAGCGGCGGATCCTGTCGGGCTCCTGTGAAACTAGGCCTAGAGGAGGGGATCGACGGGGAGATCTTAGGGGAAATGACCGCATGCTCACGGGGAGTGCAGTGGTCGCGCTAGCTTGCTCGGGGATGGCCTGGAGAGGGAGAACGTCGGCGGCGATCTTCGGTGACCCGAGGAAGAAGACGACTGCTGTGCGTCGATTCACTGCATCTAGGCGTCGGGCTCGTGGCTAGGAAGCTTCAGGGGGTTGCGGCGGAGCTAATGCGCGGCTCAGAAGGAAGGGAGGTCGGCTAGAACGACGACGAGCTCGAGCTCTGCTCGGGCTCCAATGGCGGCAGAAGGAGGGAGGAGAGATCCGAGAGGAGGGGGAGAACTGGCGCTGGGAATGGATAGCCACGGGCTCGGGGAGCTTATCCCCGGCCTTGCCAGCGCGAGGCGGCGGCCAGGCAGGCACACAGGTGCGTGGCGCGCCGAAGAACGAGGCGGCCACCTCCTGCTGCCCACTGGCGGGGGAGGAAGACGACAGGAGTTGAGATGGGCCGGGCCAGGTGAGCGACACGTAACTTCTTTTCCCTTTTTTTTTGTTTTTGTTCCTGTTTTGCTATTTCACTGATTTACTATTTATTTCAACTCCCAAATAAATTGTAAAAGCTATGTTAAGCACCCTAGAATATTTGTTGGAATATTTCCAACTATTTCCAAAGTTTTCAACATTTTTGAAAATTTAAAGTTTCTGATTTCAAATTTAAAACTTGAAACCAGTAGCTTTTGCATTTATTTAAAATGCTTAAAGTGTCAAGAAAATAGTTTTCTCCAATGCTCATTTACTTTCATGATTTATCAGAAGGTTTGAACATTTCTTGAGGCCATTTTGGGTTCATTGATTTTAACTAGTTTGAGATTTCCTTTGTTTAAAGAAGTGGCTAGGGTTTGGGTTTTTCCTTTACCACTTTCTTGTTCTTGTTGGAAAATTCTTAGATGCAAATGCAAAGAAGACATGAGCACAAGACTAACTTGCTTAAGGTGTCAGGGATGTGACACTGGTTCTCTATTAAAAGGAGGCCTTAATATCCCTTAGTTTCCATTAGGACCCCTCTGTCATGGGAGGGTAGGACAAAAGATGTCATGCAAGTTCTTTTCCATAAGCACGTATGACTATATATGGCATACATGCCTACATTACATTGATGAATTGGAGCTAGTTCTATATCACCCTATGTTATAGCTGTTGCATGATGAATGCCACCCAAGATAATTATCCATCACTGGTCCATTGCCTACGAGCTTTCCATATATTGATCTTTGCTAAGTTACTTTTCCATTGCGACTGTTACAATCACTACGAAACTGCTAATGTTACTTTTCCACTATCACCGTTACTTCCATACTACTCTCCTACTAAATACTTTGCTGCAGATATTAAGTCTTTCAGGTGTGTTTGAATTGAAAACTCAGCTGCTAATACTTGAGAATATTCTTTGGCTCCCCTTGTGTCGAATCAATAAATTGGGTTGAATACTCTACCCTAGAAAACTGTTGCGATCCCCTATACTTGTGGGTTATCAAGACCTTTTTCTGGCATCGTTGCCGGGGAGCATAACTCTATTCTCTGAGTCACTTGGAATTTATATCTGTTGATCACTATGAAGAATCTGAAAGACGCTAAAACCAAGATCTACCCCTCAACTACGAGGGCAGGTAAGGAACTGCCATCTAGCTCTGCACTTGATTCACCTTTAGTTATGAGTAAATTTGCGACACCACCACCTGCTACTGACTCTGATATGTTGCAAATAATTGATGATGCTACTTCTTCTATGAATGGTGCTTATGATACTATTCTTGATACTATTGTGCCACTTGGTGAATTTCTCGATGAACAAATTGCTAGAGTGGATGTTGAAACTGATAATATCTACGAGTCTGATGAAATTGAAACTGAACACTATGGAACAGCTGCTAGACCTAACTCTCCTAGATATGAATTGCCTGATATACCTGAGGTTTATGTTGTGGAAGGAGAAGTAGCTAGGGACTTTCTTTCTAGTAAGGATAGAGATGATCCTAAGAAATTGCTATGCAAGTGGAAGGAAAAGCTTTGAATGCTAGAATGCAATATGATCCCAAGATTGCTACTTCATCTATCTATGTTACTGATAAGGATTATGAATTCTGTGTTGATCTGAGTTAATTACTTTGGTAGAATCTAATCCTTTTCATGGTTGTGAATCTGAAACTATTGTGGCACATCTTACTAAATTGAATGATATAGCCACCCTTTTCACTAATGAGGAAAAGATTTGTTATTATTATATTCTTAAGCTGTTTTCATTCTTGTTAAAGGGTGATGCTAAGATATGGTTTAATTCTCTTGCTCCTAGTTGTGTGCGTAGTCCCCAGGATATGGTTTATTACTTCTATGAAAAATATTTTCCTGCCCATAAGAAACAAGCTACCTTGCATGAAATATACAACTTTGTGCAAATTGAAGAAGAGAGTCTCCCACAAGCTTGGGGGAGGCTTCTCCAGTTACTTAATGCTTTGCCTGATCACCCTCTCAAGAAAAAGCAAATACTTGATATCTTTTATTTTGGCTGATGCTTCTAGGGACAACCTAGATAGTTGTGTTGGTTGTGTTTTCAAGGAACGAGTCGTCGAACAAGTTGAACTACTATTGAATAAGCAATGATAATGATTGGATTATTCCTAAACCACCTCCAAAACCAACTCCGAAGAAAATAGATATTCTATTCCTCAGTCCTAAAGATATGCAAGAGGCAAAGAAATCTACGAAAGAAAAGGTATTAAAGCTGAAGATGTTAAGAATCTACCACCTATTGAAGAAATACATGGTCTTGATAACCCTACACAGGTATTAGAGGTAAATTCTCTTCGTAGATTTTATGAAGGTGACACTCTTTATAATAAGTCTACTAGCCAATGCTTGGATGAATTTCAAAACTTTATTGTTAAAAAAGAATATTTCAATGCTTATGTTAGTAGACAATTGAAACATAATGCTTACATGCTTGATCGCATGGGTAAAAATATGAGTAGAATTGTCAATGATCTTAGGCTTATTAGTAAACATGCTTCCATGGTACCTACTCAAGTAGAACAAGTACTTAAAGCACAGAATGATTTTCTCAATGAGATGATTAGTAAAAACAATGATCATTTTGTTAGAGTTGTGACTAGAGGAGGTAGAATGACTCAGAAACCTTTGTATCCTGAGGGCCATCCTAAGAGAATTGAGCAAGATTCTCAGAGAGATAATATTGATAAACCTAGTCCTTCTAATAAAAACAAAAAGAATGACGATAGGACTTTTCATGCTGCTAGTGAACCTATTGAAGACTCGCATGAACACCCAAATGATATCTCTATTTCTGATGTTGAGACACATTCCGGTAATGCATGCAAACCTAGTGATAATATTGATGATGATGTTTGTCGTGGTAACGATTCCGACAATAGAAAGGGGGTAGGATAACGGAGCATGATCTATCAAGATGCACATGGGTGACATGGTGGTTTTAGCGAGTTCAGGCCTCTCACAGTGGAGATAACAACCCTACGTCTCGTGCTCCGGAGAGGCTTTGTTTTATCTGTCATGGACATGAGTTACATGGTATAGAGAGAGCCAGAGCTCTAGGGAAAGAATGAGCCCGCCGGGGGAGAAGGAAAACTATCCCCTCAGCTACGTGGTGGGGATGGCTTATATAGAGTGCGTCACCCCCTCACCTCCTATGTTACAAGATGGAGCATTAGTGCCATGATGACAACCCACTACGAAACCTCCACTTATGAGTATGATGCTTCGACTACCCTGTTCGTCTTCGCATATCCGAGTGAGACATATGGCCGAGTGGTTTACCGTCGTTCGAGTGGATAGTGTGTACTTGTCCGAGTGGATCCATACCGAGTGGATTAGATGTTGTCGCGATCCAGCCAGAATTTCCCTTGTAGTCCTAATAATGAGGTGCCCTTGGGTAGGACATATAGGTCAGGCCTATGACCCTACCCTAGGGCTGTATCCCCGTCATTAGCCCCCGAATGGATCAGGGTCCGAGTGGTGAAGGTGCCAATGTAAATCTTGTAGTAGCAGACCGAACTTGAACGTGCTTCAGGGCCTTACAGAACTGTGCGTCGATTGAAGTATCCATCATTCGCCCTGATCGATTCTGCTGAGTAGTATGTTCGAGTGAACTTGAGAATTGAAGTAGATCCGAGTGACCAACATGATCTTGAGACTCTAACTGATTGTTGGTAGTCGGTTGGAGTCTGTTGAATCTGTTGAACTTGAATGTTGTTGCTGGACCTGACCAAGCAAAATGTTTTTTTTGTATTTCTCTTCCTGTGGGGGCACGCTCAGTACACCCACTGGGTGTAGTCCCCGAGCCTCTGTCGGACTAGATGAGTCTGGCAGAGGGTTTAAGACTTCCAGTGCTTGTCATGTTGAATGCTTGTTGAATCTGCATTATATGATTTCTGGATCAAAGTCAAGTCTCCGAGTGTATTTTTTAACTTAGGTGATACGGGGTCGCAGCTAAGTTCCTTAGTGTGGAGTGTATCTGTACCCGGAGTAGTTTTTAACTTAGGCGATACGGAGTCGCAGCTAAGTCCCCGAGTGTGGAGCATATCCGCACCCGGAGTAGTTTTTAACTTAGGCGATACAGAGTCGCAGCTAAGTCTCTGAGTGTGGAGCATGTCCGCACTCAGAGTTGTTATTAACTTAGGCGATACAGACTCGCAGCTAAGTTCTGGAGTATGGAGCGTGTCCGTACTTGGAGTAGTTTTCACTTAGGCGATACAGAGTTGTAGCTAAGCCCCTGAGTGTGGAGCGTGTCCGTACTCGGAGTAGTTTTTAACTTAAGCGATACGGAGTCGCGGCTAAGCCCCCGAGTGTGGAGCATGTCCGTACTCGGAGCTGTTTTAACTTACGCGATATGGAGTCGCAGCTAAGTTCCCGAGTGTGGAACGTGTCCGTACTCAGAGTAATTTTAACTTAGGCGACACGGAGTCACAGCTAAGCCCCCGAGTGTGGAGCGTGTCCGTACTCGGAGTTGTTTTAACTTACGCGATACGGAGTCGCAGCTAAGTTACCGAGTGTGGAACGTGTCCATACTCGGAGTAATTTTAACTTAGGCGACACGGAGTCACAGCTAAGTTCCCGAGTGTGGAGCGTGTCTGTACTCGTAGTAGTTTTAACTTAGGCGATACGGAGTCACAGCTAAGTTCCCGAGTGTGGAGCGTGTCCGTACTCGTAGTAGTTTTAACTTAGGCGATACGGAGTCGCAGCTAAGTTCCCGAGTGTGGAGCATGTCCGTACTCGAAGTAGTTTTAACTTAGGCGATACTGAACCGCAGCTAAGCCGAGCGGTGGCGTGTGGGGCGTCCGAGTGATGAAGACGTGCCACACAGAGTGGCGATGCGTGGGGCATCCGAGTGAGGTAGACGAGTCCGACTGAGTGGCAACATACGGCGCACCTAGTGGGTGTAGCCTCCGAGTGGCGGCACGCGGAGCGGCCGAGTGATGAACACGCGGAGCGATCGAGTGATGAAGGAGCGCCCGGTCAAGTGGCGGCGTGCGGGGTGACCGAGTGTCGAAGGAGCGTCCAGTCGAGCGACGGTGCGAAGGAGCGTCCCGCCGAGTGACGGCGTGCGGGGCGACCGAGTGTCAAAGGAGCATCCGGTCGAGTGATGGCGCGTGGGGTGACCAAGTGTGGAAGGAGCGTCCAGTCGAGCGACGGCGCGGCGCTGCCGAATGACGAAGCGGCGTCCAGTTGAGTGAGGGCACGCGGGGCGACTGAGTGATGAAGGAGCGTCCAGTCGAGCGACGGCGCGAAGGAGCGTCCCGCCGAGTGATGGTGCGCGGAGCAGCCAAGTGATGAAGGAGCGCCCGGTCGAGTGACGGCGTGCGGGGCGACCGAATGTCGAAGGAGCATCCGGTCGAGTGACGATGCATGGTGCCGCTGAGTGATCTGCATGTTGATTGTTTGAATGCAAATTTTATCTGCATGTCATCGTGTTTCTAGCTCGAACGGAATGTCCGTCCGGGTAAACCGTTATTCGGAGACGACGACAAACGAGTAACCCTGCAAGTTAGTAGCAAGCATAGCTACGAATATTTTTTGATGGATTAAGTGTTATGTACAGATGTTAAATTGCAAGGAATAAAGACCACGGATGGTTATACTTGCATGCATGCAATATTAACCATTCGTGAAAACAGTGTGATGGAAGTTTTGCATGCATCAATTACTAAATTGATGCGATCATACCTCACCTTATGAACCAAGTGGGTGTGCCAGGTGGTTGTACTTGTGCAGGATCCGACTGTACTTATGCAAGTGAAGGATTTGACTGAACTCGTTTGAGTACTGGACCAAAACGAAGTGGAAGTGAAGTGTTCCCACATAAAAATAAACAACCGAGTGCAGAGGTACACTCGGTGGCGTGACCTCTGAGTGAACGTCATGTGCGACTTCCTCGACACTCGGTAATGCGGAAGCAACTATTTAATTGAATGAAGTGTATGGAGAATGACTTAGCTTTCTGATGGCGCGGGAGCAGCCGAGTGATGAAGGAGCGACCAACTGAGTGAAGGTGCGGGGAGCGACCGAGTGATGCAGGTCTGTCTCGCCGAGTGGCGACGCACGGGGCGGCCAGGTTACAAAGGAGCTTCCAGTCAAGTGGCGATGCACGGAGCTCCCGAGTGACGAAGATGCGTCCTGTTGAGTGACGGTGCGCGGAGCGACCGAGTGACGAAGGAGCATCCACTGTTCGTGTAACGGTGCGCGGGGTAGCCGTATCGAGAATGTTGCTGAGAATGGTGCGCGGAGGCGTCCAGGTAACCTGTTCGTTAGCCGACCGAGTGAAAAGGAGAATCGGCCGAATGAACCACAGCTGGGCCGCGATCCGGTCGCCACACCATCAGCCGAGTGTAATAAATGATGAGTCGGCCAGGCGCCGTTATTTGTCTCAGTAAGCCTGCAAGTTAGCAAATACACGTACATCCAAAAATATTTTTTGTTGGACTAAAGTGTCCACATATGGATGCTATTTTGCAAGAAGTAAAGACCACGGATGGCCGTGCATGCATGCACGAATTAATCGGTGTGGAAACTGAAAGGTAAGCAATTTCATACTTCATGATGAAATAACATCTACGTTACTCATTTTATGAGCGTGCAATTAAGCGTGGGTGTTAATCGCCGCATAACTAAGACCAGCATGTTGCATACTATACACATGTAATGGTGGGCCGGTCCTACCCAGGCACTCAAGCCGCAAGCGTTGCTGCATGCTTTCCTTACATGTGCACATCCTGCTTCACAAACTGACGCGATTTATGGGTAGAAATTGGTAGAATGGAGGAAGGTACCGTCATGGTGGAGCGGACTGTCCTAGTTGTGGCGGTGCGCCAACCCTATGCCTCCACCGTAGAGGCGGCCGCTGGACCATCAACATTGGGGACGCCGGTTGACTCTGCGCCTCCCCGGCGCATGGGCCACTACCGAGCAGTCGACAGGCAGGGGAGACCCACGTGCCGGTTGCTGCGACCTGTCGCTCGAGGAGCCAGAGCGCTGGTCGGGCCGGCGCCGTCGAGCATTTGCCTAGAGGAAGGGAAGTGTCGCGGTTGAGCATGAGCGGCCAGCACCGGCACGCGCGCACATCGAAGCCGTGTCTCTACCGCAGAGATTACCGTATGCAGTCGACTGTATGGGGAAGTGCCACGGTCGAGGACGCGGCCAGCCTCGACGCCGGCGCCGCGTCGGATGGTTGATGCTATAGGGATCATCCGCCAAGTGTAGATACATGGCAAGCCCCGACATTCGCACCATGTCGGGTCCGCGCTCCCATCGAGGAATCCGCCATTGTGTAGTCGACTGGAGGAAGAGGCCATCGATAATGGTGCTTGGACGCTCGGGAGCTGGATCATCGATCAAGTTCCAGCTGATGGTCGGAGGTTCACTGATTGAATTCTTCGTTGACAAATGGCTTGTCTCCGGTGGAAAATACCGAATCTTCGAGGTGTTCCTGTTCTTGATAGAAGTAAGATGCATCAAAAACAGAAAAAATAGATATAAGAGCGAACACAAACCGTATGCATCATGGCTCGATAGACGCCATGCCCCACTGTGGGCGCCAAATGTCGTGGTAACAATTCCGACAATAGAAAGGGGGTAGGATAACGGAGCATGATCTATCAAGATGCACATGGGTGACACGGTGGTTTTAGCGAGTTCAGGCCTCTCACAGTGGAGATAACAACCCTACGTCTCGTGCTCCGGAGAGGCTTTGCTTTATCTGTCATGGACATGAGTTACATGGTATAGAGAGAGCCAGAGCTCCAAGGAAGGAATGAGCCCGCCGGGGGAGAAGGAAAACTATCCCCTAAGCTACGTGGTGGGGGTGGCTTATATAGAGTGCGTCACCCCCTCACCTCCTATGTTACAAGATGGAGCATTAGTGCCATGATGACAACCCACTATGAAACCTGCACTTATGAGTATGATGCTTCGACTACCCTGTTGGTCTTCGCATATCCGAGTGAGACATATGGCCGAGTGGTTTACCGTCGTCCGAGTGGATAGTGTGTACTTGTCCGAGTGGACCCATACCGAGTGGATTAGATGTTGTCGCGATCCAGCCAGAATTTCCCTTGTAGTCCTAATAATGAGGTGCCCTTGGGTAGGACATATAGGTCAGGCCTATGACCCTATCCTAGGGTTGTATCCCCGTCAATGTTCATGATGATGCTCAACCTAGTGATGACAATGATTTGGAGATTGAACCTGCTGTTGATCTCGATAAACCACAACTTAAGAGCAAAAGATATGATAAAAGAGACTTTTGCTAGGAAGCATGGTAGAGAAAGAGAACCAAGGGTTCAGAAACCCATGCCCTTTCCTCCTAAACCATCCAAAAAGAAGGATGACGAGGATTTTGAGCACTTCAATAAATGCTGAGACCTGTCTTTTTACGTATGCGCTTGACTGATATTCTGAAAATGTCTCCTTATGCTAAGTATATGAAAGGTATTGTTACGAATAAAATAAAGATATCGGAAGCTGAGATCTCCACCATGCTTGCTAATTATACCTTTAAGGGTGGAATACCAAAGAAACTAGGAAATCCCGGAGTACCTACTATACCATGCTCTATTAAAGGAATTAAGTTAAAACTGCTTTATGTGACCTCGGAGTTGGTGTTAGTGTTATGCCTTTCTCTTTATATCATAGACTTGATTTGAATAAGTTGACCCCTACTAAAATCTCTGTGCAAATGGCTGATAAATCAACTGCTTTACCTATCGGTATTTGCGAGGATGTGCTTGTTGTGGTTGCAAACATTACTATCCTAACAGACTTTGTTATTCTTGATGTTCCCGAGGATGAAAGTTTGTCGATCATCCTTGGTAGACCCTTTTTTAATACAACATGGGTTGTTATTGACTGTAACAAAGGCAATGTTACTTTTCATGTTAAGGGTAATGAACACACCGTTCACTATCCGAGGAAACAATCTCAAGTTTACAGTATCAACTCCATTGAATAGGTTTCAACGATTATTATTGGAGACTTTGAAATCCCTCTCCCTATTGTCAAAAAGAAATATGATATACTTACTATGGGGGACATGCATATCCCATTGAGGTAAACTAGTACCATTCGAAAATTCTCTTGTTTCATGTCATTCAGAAAAAGTTTGTCAATAAGGCTTGATCAACCTTATTGATGAATTCTTTTTGACGGGCATGAGAAGGATGAATTTACAAAGCACAACCTTCTGCACCGAACTTTAATTTTTTTCCTTAGCTTTAATTTAGTAAAAATGCTATTGTTACTCTGCTTTTCCGTTTTATCCGTGCAATAGAAAAATGACCTGAAAATAAAAGTTTTCAGAATGCCCTAAAAATTTAGTATGATTTTTTCTGGAATATTTAGTAATTTTTGGCACTAAAAATACATCAGGGGGTAGCACCAATGGGCCACAAGCCTGCAGGGTGCAACCACCCCCTAGCCACGCGCCCTAGCTTGTCGGTCTCACATAGAGCCCCTCCACTTATTTTAGTACCCATCCACTTCGTCTTCCTCGAGAAAAAATCCCACCATTGCTCAAACCTGTGTTCTAGCTCATCTTGCTGTCATTTTCAATCTCCTTGCTCAATGCTTCATTTGAAAATCTATTTTAGGGATTGATCATCGGTATGTGACTCCTCCAATGGTCCAATTAGTTTTTTCTCTAGTGCTTTATATGTTGCAAATATTTGTTGTTGTGGTGACCCTGTTCTTGAGCTTGCATGTCAAATTTGTAGGGTACCAAGTAGTTTTGATGCATGATATAGCCTCTAGGCACTTGTAGGAGTTGTTGTGATAAGTTTTGTTAAGTTTTTTTCACCTTTATTTGAGGCCACTAGAAATTCCAGAGTTATTTTCAGAGAAAGAAATGATGAGGAGATTGTTAAGAGGCTCTTCAAGCTGAGGTTTGAAGGAAAGTGAAAATGAGAAGCCTAGATACAATATTCCTCGCACCGCGGAAGTTAGACCATGTGAATGGCCAAGTGAGGAATTCCTGAAGGCAACCACAATTTATGAAGATATCTATTATCTAGTAGAAAATGCAGGCATCACCGACTTCCTCAACGATATGTGTGACCAGTATCTCCTACTTACTAATACTTCCGTGCAAATTTTTCACTTTTATCCCAGAAAGAATCCTCCCATGGTAGAATTTCCTTTATATGATGTGCCTAAGGAAATGTCAATTTACGATTTTTGCAATGTTTGCGAAATACCTTTTGAGGGCAGCATCATTGAAGCATGTCCTAGAGACATGGAGTGTTTTCTTGCCACAATCACTGTAGGGGAAGAGAGAGGAGTGTCAAAGGCAAGAGCGGCCAGTGTACATTTCCCTGTTCTACGCTATTATTCATTATTTGCGGGGATGTGTTTAGTTGGTCATGGTGAGAGTGCAAGCCTCAGTGCTCCCGTCCTCTATGTTTTGCGACATGCTTTACTTGCTGATAGAACCTTTAGTCTGGGCGCCATATTGGCCCAAGGGTTGACTTTAAACCGTTTGAAGGGCACTATATTTGGAGGTATCTATGCATCTCATTTATCTAAACACTTTGAGATACCTATTAGGCTTGACGAGGAAGATGAAGTGCCACTTCCTAAAAGATATTTAGATTATGATAGGATGGTAGCACATGATTTCATTAAGAAAGATATTGGTAAGAGGCTGCTTTACAACTTAGTATTTGGTCAGAGTACTTGTGAGATTATTACTTTCCCTGCTCCTTCTTTGTTCGATATCCATTTCGGCAGGTACATTATTATGCCCACACACATTTACAAATATTGGGGCCTGTCGCAGCCCCCAACACCTGAGCCTGCACCAGCCCTTGATCTGTATCAAGCTCCAGTTTTTCAGTGGGAGCCACATGAGCTCGTAAACTAGTGGAACCCGCAGTATTATCCGGAGTACCCAGGAGAGGGTTATTTCCACCCATGGCCCTAGACCAACTTAGGCAAAAATCCTAAGCTTAGGGAGTGTGTATTTCTCACCGGCATTACATTCATGGTCACACACTCATTCCAGTTGTCGGTGTTCATACTTTTTCATTGTACTATCCATGGTAGTTTATTTCTTCTTTTGTTTTATTCTTGTGTGTTTCATTAATATTGAGAATATATAAAAAAATAGTTATAGATTTACTTTCTAGTTTGTTTAGTTGTAGTTTTAATCAAAAAACCCAAAAAAGATTTCTCGTTCTTATTTTGCTTGTTGGGAGCTTTCCCGTGTAAATAGTTTTCTTTCTTATTTGGTTTGTAAGGAGAAGACCACGATGACATGCTGAGTGGCTCTCATATACATTATTGTATATCTATCAGAGAGTCCATATTTCCTTGCCTTCTCCTTTGAGTAAATGCTTGCAGATTCTAGCTTAGTCCAATGCACGTGCACTCTTATTATTATTTTCGACACCGTTCTGTCGTGCAAGTGAAAGGCAATAATGACGATATATGGTAAAATGACTGAGATGGATAAAAGATGGTATGAACTCGACCTATTTGTTTTTTGTAAATATGGTTAGCTCATCGTTCTGGATTAATCTCGTCATGGGTTGAACATGTTTGCAATGATAATTAGAGATTATAGTTACGTATGCCATGCTTAATTAGCTAGGAGTGAATAATGGTTTGTCCTGAGTGCCAACATGCATATTAAAATGGTTGTGATGTAGTATGATAGAATGGTATCCTCATCTGAATGATTCGAGTGGCTTGACTTGGCACATGTTCACGCATGTAGTTGAAACAAAATCAACATAGCCTCCACAGTGTTTATATTCATGGTGATTTATATCCTACTCATGCTTGCATTCAATGTTGGTTAATCTCAAAGCATGTTTATGACTGTTGTCGCTCTCTAGTTGGTCGCTTCCTAGTCTTTTGTTAGCCTCCACTTGTACTAAGCAGGAATACTGCTTGTGCATCCATCTCCATAAACCCCAAAGTTGTTCAATATGAGTCCAATATACCTACCTATATGCGGTATTTACCTATCGTCCCAAGTAAATTTGCATGTGCCATACTCTAAACCTTCAAACAAAAATTCTGTTTTGTATGCCCGAAACGCTCATGTAGTGACTAGGGGCTGTTAGTATCTTCCATGCTAGGTGGGTTATTCTCACGACATGTGTTAATTCACTATCATTCACTAGAAAATGGCCGGTAATCGGAATGCCCTATTCCATGCTCAAAGGTAAAATAAAAAATAATGAAACAAAACTCCCCCGGGATTGTTGTCTGTATGGACGGTACCCGTGGATACGGCTCGCCGTGGAGTGTGATTGATTGGTGGAGAGGGAGTAAAAACTTTAATATTCTGTTTGGGAACAGCCTATAATGTTTCTAGCATGGAAGATATTGGGATCTCGTGGTTGTTATGTTGACAATGAAAGCATACCGCTCAAAATTATGATTCATCCCTGTTTTAAAAACTCGAGCTCTGGCACCTCTGTAAATCGATGCTTCCCTCTGCGAAGGGCCTATTTGTTTTACTTTAGTGTTGAGTCATCCCGCTCTTATAAAAAAGGCACCAGTTAGAGCGCACCTCTGTCATTTGTATGATTTGTTATTATTTGATATTGAGTATGAGTATGTATGGATCTCTTTTACCATGAATTATAATGTCCAGTCAGTACTTGTTCTTTGGAGGTGCTCTGCATTTATGTTTTGCGGTCTCACAAAGGGCTAGCGAGATACCATTATATCGTATTGTATTATGATTGTTTTGATGAAATTGTTGTCATCCGAGACTTATATTATTGCTCGTTAGTTTATTATTCCATTGATATAAGTGAATATGAGACCTACACATTATTGTGAATATGGTTAGTCTATAATCTTGGCTGAAAATCTGAACAACAGTTATACATATTTACAACAACAAGATCAAATAGAGTTTGTCAAAGTTTTTCTTTATCACTTTCAGTTTATCAACTAAATTTCATGAGGACAAGCAGCAGGTGAAGCATTGATGAAGTGGGAGGCGACCTTGAAATTGTGTTCATGCCCATGGGAACGATGATGATCCTATCATCGAAACTCCTCGTATCAATAATCATTTGTTGTATGATTTGATCTTGCATCTGTGATTTGGTACTTTGCAACCGTGGTCCCATGATTGTTGTTCTTCGATTCCATATGTAGACAAGTCAAAGTGATTGTCTTCCACAGATCAATACATTAGTCTAACCTCTATTCTGATCTACCTCCGAGTATTATCCCTCGTATCTCGAGAATATCATGGAGCTATGTAACTTCTTGTGAGCTCTTTATGAGCTATGATATTTCGCTAATTCCAGTTTCCTCGTGTTCTGAGTTGTTGGACACACAAGGGCACCGATGACTGAATCAAGTACACATTGTGATTCAACAACTCTTAGTAAACTCCTGTACTTATGAGTCTGTACTTGATGATGCCATTCCGAGCTGAATGGCTACATCATCATCGTCAAGCTAAGGTTTGACCTTGCTATCTATATCCTTCATCCGTGGAAGACATTTCTAACTGTGCAATAAGCTTACGCTGAGCTTTGAACATCATGTTGGTTGTATTTAAAGGCAATTTTGATTCTGAGCTAGCACTCTAATTTTTGGTTCCCACAACCTTTCGCTTCACCCTTCCCTTGCTTGATGTCGTCGATGAACGATTACATCGTCATGGAACTTCTTGACAAATGTGTCATGATCATCATTAGCATTCTGAACTCTTCCAGGGTATCAATCGAAATCATGATGAGAAGTACCATCCTTGCCCCTCGATGGTCTATGTTATCATCGAAAACCCTATTGTCTCCCCTCCAACACAAACGTGTTCATGTTTCGTGTTGTCCCTTGAGTTCCTTGTTGTCCAGCTTATGTTATGTTCTACCTTGGAGTATCACCATCTTTTATGTCAAAAATATTGTGAGAATTGTCGCTCCTCCTAAGAATTCTTTATGTAGTGATACTTCTCGCCATCACCAGTTATTTCTTGGTCCCGTGTTGTTTCTAATCGAAATATTGACAAGTGAACTATGATGTGTGATTCCGATACTTCTTGCAACCCTATTGCTTTGATGTTAATAACTGATTGTTGCATTCTTAGTGTGTTAGTTGTTGACTCACCATTCTAGCATTGGTCGTGCTACTCATTCTGTATTTCCGAGTGTACCATTCAATCAATGTTTAATTGTCGATGTTTCTTCGAGCATACGTCATCATATCATTTGATCTGACCAATGGTATCTCCTTGTCCTTATAATTTTTGAAATTCATCCCTATCAAAATCTTGAGGGATTGTTATTGAGCCCATCGGCCACACCCTAAACTTCTCCATGGTTCATGATGAAGCTTTTGAGGGCATTGTCGTTCTGCCTAGCTCATAAAGAATATGCTTGATAAGAAGAAGTATTTTCCCAAGGTTCACGTGCATTATTGCCGCCGTGAATATGTGAAATTTTTGCTTCGCTTCCTCTCGGGTCATCCCAAATCATTCACCCATGTGTGAGGTGTCATATGTTTTGAAGATTTGCTATCTTCACTTCATATAACTTCTCTTAGCACCCCAAGCCATTGACTGACTTAATCAAGGAAAATAAGTTCCTTCATAAGAGCTAATCCAGGCTTACACAAGGACCTTGATATCCTCGTTGATGGTTCCCAAATCAGAACTTGGTTGCATTTCATCGTAAGAGTTCCATGTGGGCACGAATGTCTTGACATTGTGTTCATGTGCCTTACCATCCAACTCATGAGTCAAGAATTGCTTGTGTAGTTCATATCCCAAGAATCTTGCATCATCATCTTTTCTTCTCAAGCATCTTGAGCCCGAGGTATCCTAACACCAATCAAATCAAAATCTCGATCATATATGATGGTTGGAACTTTTCCCAATAATCACAACTTTGGCCTTTATGTAAAACTAGTATGGTGTTGTCTTGTCCAACACAACTGGTCGAATGACCTATAGTTATATTATCTTCCTTAACAAGATTCGCCATTCTTCCATTAGGAAATTGTATGATTTATTTTATAAGTTGTTCCTAATGGATCTGTTGTGTACCCAAAGTCTTCACTTTACCTTATGACCATGTCTATGCTACCCCCAAAGCAAGAATGTGGTACTTCGGATGTCAATAGGAACATTGGAAGCGAAATGCTAAATTGTTCCTGATCAATTATTCAAACCGTATGGTATGGGTAAACATCATGGTTCTCCTTGCCCTTTTATCAAAGTGGTTATGCACTTGATGACTTATCATGTATACCATACTCCATTTTCCTCGGGAATGGTATACTCTAATCATTGTGTCTGTGAACACATTTTCCTTTCCATTGATCTGTTTAACTTTTCTTGTAATCTAACTTATCGGAGCAGTGGTAATTCCCTTCTTAGGTAAAAACCTAGGTGTACAACCCTGTCAGTAAGACCGTGTTACTATTCTAGATAACATACTGGTAACCGCCGGTGGACGAGAAATTCGCCTATTTGTCCGCCTCGTTCCAACAAGCAGGAAAATGGTTCTATTCGTCCCCCGCCCTTGGTACTGACGTTATTGCCAACGTAACTGACAGGCTACCCTGTGACATGTCTTACTACCAAGACCATACAAGATGTCACCGCTCTCCCTACTCTTGGCCCGCATGGTGGACCCATAACCCAAAGTTCCACATGATCAAAACCTGACTCTGCTCTACCTTTATGATCCCAAAGTATCATGTGAACTTGGCTTCATGTGAAATTCCCGAGCCACCGTCCAATGGGATGATTTGTCCTTGTATCAGACGCAATATTTAAATTCATTGCTCTAAATCCCCTTTCATATTTGTTTAGGCACCAAACGATTGCCTAACCATTTGAAACCTTTGTACCATCGCATATTACTCTCAATGAATCCTATGAATTATAGCTTGAGGAATAATTCATGTCCTCTTCCCTGAGTTCGTCATAAGATACCCAACTTTGTGTAGCTACGTTCTTCCAAAGTTTTACCTATTATCGCATTCGTAGGACGATGAAGATCCCCAAGGGAGGATGACGACTCCATCAAGTTGACCTTAAACAGAGAATTGAAGATATCAATGAAAGGGATCCACTTCTTTGAGAAGAGCAACCAAGACAAGAAGACTCATTAGAATTTCGTAACCAAACGTTTCCCCCTTAACTCTACCTCTTAATTCTCGAGACGAGAATTTCTTTTAGTGGTGGAGAGTTGTGACACCCTGAGTGTGGTGCTACTTTAACCCATGTAATCAAGCTACAGTGATCATCATGATTAAGCTAATCATGTTGTTACGCAGTGCATGATCAATCTTAGAATCAAATCTCCTTTCGTTATTCCTACTGAATTTCAAAATTTAGTTAATAAGTGAAATTATTGTTTTGTCAAATATGAAAACTAAAATCATGGATGGGTTATAAATATTCCATATTGGAATTATAAAAATGTAATCCATATTTTATAAAATGTTTTGGTGCCTACAATTTAATTCCTTTTAGAACTATAAAAAATTTATAGACTATTTTATTTAAGTGTCAAACTTATTGTGGTATATGACACTAATTTAGATACTAGTTTTATATTCAATAAAACTGAATAACTTTCGAAAATAAATAAAAAACAGAAACTAATAAAAGAAAGAAAAAAGCTAAAAAAAAAAAAAAACCCCCCCTTGGGTCGAGGCCCAGCCTCGCCTCTCCATCGGCCCACCTACACCGAATCGGCCCAACCCACGGGCTTATCCCCTTCCCACCGACACCTCCTCCCCACGCACCCACTCACCCCACGACCCCTCCCCTCCCGATCCTGATGTGGATCGGGGCCAGACCACGCCCGACATCGGCTGCGTCACCCCCCTCGCCAGCACTCTGCTGGCGCCATCGCCCCGCTGTGCCATCTGCACCGTCGATGCCTCCCCGGCCTCGTCCCCGTCATCAGCTCCCTCTCCTCCGCAATCAGCCGAACCGGCCATGACATCGCCCCTGCGCTCTGCCACCCACCACCGTCACCACTGCATTGCCACGTCGCCCCTCCGCGAGCCGCTGCCCCCATGCAACGGATGTGAGCCTCGTGCTCCTCCTCTCCTCTCCCCTTCTTCCACCTGATTCGGCACCCCCTCTCCCCACTCCGGCGCCCCCTGACCCCACCAGTGTCGTGCTGCCATGCGACCGACGCCGGCGCCACCGCGCCGTCCGTCGCCCCCTCAACCCACGCCGCACCAACCCCCCGCTCTCCCAAGATGTCCGAGCCCTCCTCCGTGCCTCCCGTGGCCTGGCCTCGCCGCGCTGGCCGTCGTCCCGCTTGGACGATCCTCCGCATGCACACCCGCACCCCTCCGCTACTGCCCGCGTCCGGGGCCTCAACTGCCCCCCACCGTGTTGGGGAACGTCGCATGGGAAACAAAAATTTTCCTACGCGCACGAAGACCTATCATGGTGATGTCCATCTACGAGAGGGGATGAGTGATCTACGTACCCTTGTAGATCATACAGCAGAAGCGATTAGAGATCGCGGTTGATGTAGTGGAACGTCCTCACGTCCCTCGATCCGCCCCGCGAACAATCCCGCGATCAGTCCCACGATCTAGTACCGAACGGATGGCACCTCCGCGTTCAGCACACGTACAGCTCGACGATGATCTCGGCCTTCTTGATCCAGCAAGAGAGACGGAGTGGTAGAAGAGTTCTCCGGCAGCGTGACGGCGCTCCGGAGGTTGGTGATGATCTTGTCTCAGCAGGGCTCCGCCCGAGCTCCGCAGAAACACGATCTAGAGGAAAAACTATGGAGGTATGTGGTCGGGCAGCTGTGAGAAAGTCGTCTCAAATCTGCCCTAAAAGCCCCATATATATAGGAGGAGGGAGGGAGACCTTGCCTTGGGGTCCAAGGGAACACCAAGGGGTCGGCCGAGCCAGGGGGGGGACTCTCCCCCCCCAAACCGAGTCCTACTTGGTTTGGTGGGAGGGAGTCCTTCCCCTTTCCCACCTCTCCCCTTTTTTTTCCTTTCCTTTGATATTTTAT
This sequence comes from Hordeum vulgare subsp. vulgare, assembly GCF_904849725.1. Lineage (NCBI taxonomy): Eukaryota > Viridiplantae > Streptophyta > Magnoliopsida > Poales > Poaceae > Hordeum > Hordeum vulgare. The sequence continues at coordinate 73,289,638 of NC_058518.1, forward strand.
CTTCCTTGGCGCATAGGATTTGGTGGGCTGTCCCACCAGCCCACTAAGGGCTGGTGTGACCCCCCCCCCCAAATACCTATGGGCTTCCCCGGAGTGGGTTGCCCCCCTCCGGTGAACCCCCGGAACCCATTCGTCATTCCCGGTACATTCCCGGTAACTCCGAAAACCTTCCGGTAATCAAATGAGGTCATCCTATATATCAATCTTCGTTTCCGGACCATTCCGGAAACCCTCGTGACGTCCGTGATCTCATCCGGGACTCCGAACAACATTCGGTAACCAACCATATAACTCAAATACGCATAAAACAACGTCGAACCTTAAGTGTGCAGACCCTGCGGGTTCGAGAACTATGTAGACATGACCCGAGAGACTCCTCGGTCAATATCCAATAGCGGGACCTGGATGCCCATATTGGATCCTACATATTCTACGAAGATCTTATCGTTTGAACCTCAGTGCCAAGGATTCGTATAATCCCGTATGTCATTCCCTTTGTCCTTCGGTATGTTACTTGCCCGAGATTCGATCGTTAGTATCCGCATACCTATTTCAATATCGTTTACCGGCAAGTCTCTTTACTCGTTCCGTAATACAAGATCCCGCAACTTACACTAAGTTACATTGCTTGCAAGGCTTGTGTGTGATGTTGTATTACCGAGTGGGCCCCGAGATACCTCTCCGTCACACGGAGTGACAAATCCCAGTCTTGATCCATACTAACTCAACTAACACCTTCGGGGATACCTGTAGAGCATCTTTATAGTCACCCAGTTACGTTGCGACGTTTGATACACACAAAGCATTCCTCCGGTGTCAGTGAGTTATATGAGCTCATGGTCATAGGAATAAATACTGGACACGCAGAAAACAGTAGCAACAAAATGACACGATCAACATGCTACGTCTATTAGTTTGGGTCTAGTCCATCACGTGATTCTCCCAATGACGTGATCCAGTTATCAAGCAACAACACCTTGTTCATAATCAGAAGACACTGACTATCATTGATCAACTGGCTAGCCAACAAGAGGCATGCTAGGGACGGTGTTTTGTCTATGTATCCACACATGTAAATGAGTCTTCATTCAATACAATTATAGCATGGATAATAAACTATTATCTTGATACAGGAATTATAATAATAACTATACATTTATTATTGCCTCTAGGGCATAATTCCAACAGTCTCCCACTTGCACTAGAGTCAATAATCTAGCCCTCACATCACCATGTGAATTACATTGTAATAAATCTAACACCCATACAGTTCTGGTGTCGATCATGTTTTGGCCGTGGAAGAGGTTTAGTCAGCGGGTCTGCTACATTCAGATCCGTGTGCACTTTGCATATATTTACGTCCTCCTCCTCGACGTAGTCGCGGATGAGGTTGAAGCGTCGTTTGATGTGTCTGGTCTTCTTGTGAAACCTTGGTTCCTTTGCTAAGGCAATGGCACCAGTGTTGTCACAGAACAAGGTTATTGGATCCAGTGCACTTGGCACCACTCCAAGATCCCTCATGAACTGCTTCATCCAGACACCCTCCTTAGCCGCCTCCGAGGCAGCCATGTACTCCGCTTCACATGTAGAATCTGCTACGACGCTTTGCTTGGAACTGCACCAGCTTACTGCACCCCCATTAAGAATAAATACGTATCCGGTTTGCGACTTAGAGTCGTCTGGATCTGTGTCAAAGCTTGCATCAACGTAACCTTTTACGGCGAGCTCTTCGTCACCTCCATACACGAGAAACATCTCCTTAGTCCTTTTCAGGTACTTCAGGATATTCTTGACCGCCGTCCAGTGATCCACTCCTGGATTACTCTGGAACCTGCCTGCCATACTTATGGCCAGGCTAACATCCGGTCTAGTGCACAGCATCGCATACATGATAGAGCCTATGGCTGAAGCATAGGGGACGGAGCGCATATGCTCTCTATCTTCATCAGTTGCTGGGCACTGAGTCTTACTCAATCTCGTACCTTGTAACACTGGCAAGAACCCTTTCTTGGACTGTTCCATTTTGAACCTCTTCAAAACTTTATCAAGGTATGTGCTTTGTGAAAGTCCTATCAGGCGTTTTGATCTATCCCTATAGATCTTAATGCCTAGAATGTAAGCAGCTTCTCCTAGGTCCTTCATAGAGAAACTTTTATTCAAGTAACCTTGTATGCTCTCCAAAAGCTCTACCTTGTTTCCAATCAGCAATATGTCATCCACATATAATATTAGAAACGCCACAGAGCTCCCACTCACTTTCTTGTAAATACAAGATTCTCCAACCACTTGTATAAACCCGAATGCTTTGATCACCTCATCAAAACGTTTGTTCCAACTCCGAGATGCCTGCACCAGTCCATAAATGGATCGCTGGAGCTTACACACTTTGTCAGCATTTTTAGGATCGACAAAACCTTCGGGTTGCATCATATACAACTCTTCCTTAAGGAAACCGTTAAGGAACGCCGTTTTGACATACATCTGCCAGATTTCATAATCGAAAAATGCAGCTATTGCTAACATGATTCTGACGGACTTTAAGCATCGCTACGGGAGAGAAAGTCTCATCGTAGTCAATTCCCGGAACTTGTGAAAAACCCTTTGCCACAAGTCGAGCTTTATAAATGGTCACATTACCGTCAGCGTCCGTCTTCTTCTTAAAGATCCATTTGTTCTGAATAGCCTTGCGGCCCTCAGGCAGTATCTCCAAAGTCCACACTTTGTTCTCATACATGGATCCTATCTCGGATTTCATGGCTTCTAGCCATTTGTTGGAATCTGGGCCCACCATTGCTTCTTCATAATTTGCAGGTTCATTGTTGTCTAACAACATGATTGATAAGACCGGATTACCGTACCACTCTGGAGCAGCGCGTGATCTCGTCGACCTGCGTGGTTCAACAGAAACTTGAACTGGAGTTTCATGATCATCATCATTAACTTCCTCCTCAACCGGCGTCGCAATGACAGAGGTTTCCCCTTGCCCTACGCCACCATCCAGAGGGATGAGAGGTTCGACAACCTTGTCAAGTTCTATCTTCCTCCCACTCAATTCTCTCGAGAGAAACTCCTTCTCGAGAAAAGTTCCGTTCTTAGCAACAAACACTTTGCCCTCGGATTTGAGATAGAAGGTGTACCCAACTGTCTCTTTTGGGTAACCTATGAAGACGCATTTTTCCGCTTTGGGTTCCAGCTTTTCAGGCTGAAGCTTTTTGACATAAGCATCACATCCCCAAACTTTAAGAAACGACAACTTTGGCCTTTTGCCACACCACAATTCGTATGGTGTCGTCTCAACGGATTTCGATGGTGCCCTATTTAAAGTGAATGCAGCTGTTTCTAATGCATAACCCCAAAACGATAACGGCAAATCAGTAAGAGACATCATAGATCGCACCATTTCTAATAAAGTACGATTACGACGTTCGGACACACCATTACGCTGTGGTGTTCCAGGCGGTGTTAACTGCGAAACAATTCCACATTGTCTTAAGTGAGTACCAAACTCGAAACTCAGATACTCACCCCCTTGATCAGACCGTAGGAACTTGATCTTCTTGTTACGATGATTTTCCACTTCACTCTGAAATTGCTTGAACTTTTCAAATGTTTCAGACTTGTGCTTCATCAAGTAGACATAACCATATCTACTTAGATCGTCAGTGAAGGTGAGAAAATAACGATATCCGCCGCGTGCCTCCACGCTCATTGGACCACATACATCGGTATGTATGATTTCCAACAAGTCACTTGCACGCTCCATTGTTCCGGAGAACGGAGTCTTAGTCATCTTGACCATGAGGCATGGTTCGCACGTGTCAAGTGAATCAAAGTCAAGTGACTCCAAAAGTCCATCAGCATGGAGTTTCTTCATGCGCTTTACACCAATATGACCTAAGCGGCAGTGCCACAAAAATATGGTGCTATCATTGTTTACTCTAACTCTTTTGGTCTCAATGTTATGTATATGTGTATCTCTATCAAGATTCAATATGAACAATCCTCTCACATTCGGTGCATGACCATAAAAGATGTTACTCATAGAAATAGAACAACCATTATTCTCAGACTTAAAAGAGTAACCGTCTCGCAATAAACAAGATCCAGATATAATGTTCATGCTCAACGCAGGCACTAAATAACAATGATTTAAGTTCATCACTAATCCTGATGGTAGTTGAAGTGACACGGTGCCGACGGCGATTGCATCAACCTTGGAACCGTTTCCTACGCGCATCGTCACTTCGTCTTTCGCCAGCCTCCGTCTATTCCGCAGTTCCTGTTTCGAGTTGCAAATGTGAGCAACAGAACCGGTATCGAATACCCAGGCACTACTACGAGAGCCGGTTAAGTACACATCAATAACATGTATATCAAATATACCTGATTTTTCTTTGCCCGCCTTCTTATCTGCCAGATACTTGGGGCAATTGCGCTTCCAGTGACCCATACCCTTGCAATAGAAGCACTCTGTTTCAGGCTTAGGTCCAGCCTTGGGTTTCTTCGGCGGATTGGCAACAGGCTTGCCGCTCTTCTTCGAATTGCCCTTCTTGCCTTTGTCGTTTCTCTTGAAACTAGTGGTCTTGCTCACCATCAACACTTGATGCTCTTTACGGAGTTCAGACTCTGCGACTTTCAGCATCGCAAACAACTCACCGGGAGACTTGTTCATCCCTTGCATGTTGTAGTTCAACACAAAGCCTTTATAGCTTGGCGGTAGTGATTGGAGGATTCTGTCAGTGATAGCTTCTTGCGGGAGTTCAATCCCCAGTTCAGCTAGACGGTTTGAGTACCCAGACATTTTGAGCACATGTTCACTGACAGACGAGCTTTCCTCCATCTTGCAAGCATAGAATTTATCGGAGGTCTCATACCTCTCGATCCGGGCGTTCTTCTGAAAGATAAACTTCAACTCCTGGAACATCTCAAATGCTCCATGACGCTCAAAGCGACGTTGAAGTCCCGGCTCTAAGCCATACAAGACTGCACATTGAACTATTGAGTAGTCCTCCTTACGTGCTAGCCAAGCGTTCTTAACATCCTGATCAGCCGTAGCGGGTGGTTCATCTCCTAGCGCAGCATTAAGGACATAATCCTTCTTTCCAGCTTGTAAGATTAGCTTAAGATTATGAGCCCAGTCTACAAAGTTGCTTCCATCATCTTTCAACTTAGCTTTCTCTAGGAACGTATTAAAATTGAGGATGACCCTTGCGTGAGCCATGATCTACAACACAAATATATTCAAAGTGGACTTAGACTATGTTCAAGATAATTAGAGTTCAACTTAATCAAATTATATGCTAAACTCCCACTCAAAAAGTACATCTCTCTAGTCATTTGAGTGGTTCATGATCCACTTACACTATCCCAAGTCCGATCATCACGTGAGTCGAGAGTAGTTTCAGTGGTAAGCATCCCTATGCTAATCATATCAACTATATGATTCATGATCGACCTTTCGGTCTCATGTGTTCCGAGGCCATGTCTGCACATGCTAGGCTCGTCAAGCTTAACCCGAGTGTTCCGCATGCGCAACTGTTTTGCACCCGTTGTATGTGAACGTTGAGTCTATCACACCCGATCATCACGTGGTGTCTCGAAACGACGAACTGTAGCAACGGTGCACAGTCGGGGAGAACACAATTTCGTCTTGAAATTTTAGTGAGAGATCACCTCATAATGCTACCGTCGTTCTAAGCAAAATAAGGTGCATAAAAGGATTAACATCACATGCAATTCATAAGTGACATGATATGGCCATTATCACGTGCTTCTTGATCTCCATCACCAAAGCACCGGCACGATCTTCTTGTCACTGGCGCCACACCATGATCTCCATCATCATGATCTCCATCAACGTGTCGCCATCGGGGTTGTCATGCTACTTATGCTATCACTACTAAAGCTACATCCTAGCAAAATAGTAAACGCATCTGCAAGCACATGTGTTAGTATAAAGACAACCCTATGGCTCCTGCCGGTTGCCGTACCATCGACGTGCAAGTCGATATTTCTATTACAACATGATCATCTCATACATCCAATATATCACATCACATCATTGGCCATATCACATCACAATCATACCCTGCAAAAACAAGTTAGACGTCCTCTAATTTTGTTGTTGCATGTTTTACGTGGTGACCAAGGGTATCTAGTAGGATCGCATCTTACTTACGCAAACACCACAACGGAGATATATGAGTTGCTATTTAACCTCATCCAAGGACCTCCTCGGTCAAATCCGATTCAACTAAAGTTGGAGAAACCGTCACTTGCCAGTCATCTTTGAGCAAAGGGGGTTACTCGTAACGATGAAACCAGTCTCTCGTAAGCGTACGAGTAATGTCGGTCCAAGCCGCTTCAATCCAACAATACCGCGGAATCAAGAAAAGACTAAGGAGGGCAGCAAAACGCACATCACCGCCCACAAAACCTTTTGTGTTCTACTCGAGAAGACATCTACGCATGAACCTAGCTCTGATACCACTGTTGGGGAACGTCGCATGGGAAACAAAAATTTTCCTACGCGCACGAAGACCTATCATGGTGATGTCCATCTACGAGAGGGGATGAGTGATCTACGTACCCTTGTAGATCGTACAGCAGAAGCGATTAGAGATCGCGGTTGATGTAGTGGAACGTCCTCACGTCCCTCGATCCGCCCCGCGAACAATCCCGCGATCAGTCCCACGATCTAGTACCGAACGGACGGCACCTCCGCGTTCAGCACACGTACAGCTCGACGATGATCTCGGCCTTCTTGATCCAGCAAGAGAGACGGAGTGGTAGAAGAGTTCTCCGGCAGCGTGACGGCGCTCCGGAGGTTGGTGATGATCTTGTCTCAGCAGGGCTCCGCCCGAGCTCCGCAGAAACACGATCTAGAGGAAAAACTATGGAGGTATGTGGTCGGGCAACTGTGAGAAAGTCGTCTCAAATCTGCCCTAAAAGCCCCATATATATAGGAGGAGGGAGGGAGACCTTGCCTTGGGGTCCAAGGGAACCCCAAGGGGTCGGCCGAGCCAGGGGGGAGGACTCTCCCCCCCCCCCCAAACCGAGTCCTACTTGGTTTGGTGGGAGGGAGTCCTTCCCCTTTCCCACCTCTCCCCTTTTTTTTCCTTTCCTTTGATATTTTATCTTCCTTGGCGCATAGGATTTGGTGGGCTGTCCCACCAGCCCACTAAGGGCTGGTGTGACCCCCCCCCCCCAAATACCTATGGGCTTCCCCGGAGTGGGTTGCCCCCCTCCGGTGAACCCCCGGAACCCATTCGTCATTCCCGGTACATTCCCGGTAACTCCGAAAACCTTCCGGTAATCAAATGAGGTCATCCTATATATCAATCTTCGTTTCCGGACCATTCCGGAAACCCTCGTGACGTCCGTGATCTCATCCGGGACTCCGAACAACATTCGGTAACCAACCATATAACTCAAATACGCATAAAACAACGTCGAACCTTAAGTGTGCAGACCCTGCGGGTTCGAGAACTATGTAGACATGACCCGAGAGACTCCTCGGTCAATTTCCAATAGCGGGACCTGGATGCCCATATTGGATCCTACATATTCTACGAAGATCTTATCGTTTGAACCTCAGTGCCAAGGATTCGTATAATCCCGTATGTCATTCCCTTTGTCCTTCGGTATGTTACTTGCCCGAGATTCGATCGTTAGTATCCGCATACCTATTTCAATCTCGTTTACCGGCAAGTCTCTTTACCCGTTCCGTAATACAAGATCCCGCAACTTACACTAAGTTACATTGCTTGCAAGGCTTGTGTGTGATGTTGTATTACCGAGTGGGCCCCAAGATACCTCTCTGTCACACGGAGTGACAAATCCCAGTCTTGATCCATACTAACTCAACTAACACCTTCGGGGATACCTGTAGAGCATCTTTATAGTCACCCAGTTACGTTGCGACGTTTGATACACACAAAGCATTCCTCCGGTGTCAGTGAGTTATATGACCTCATGGTCATAGGAATAAATACTTGACACGCAGAAAACAGTAGCAACAAAATGACACGATCAACATGCTACGTCTATTAGTTTGGGTCTAGTCCATCACGTGATTCTCCCAATGACGTGATCCAGTTATCAAGCAACAACACCTTGTTCATAATCAGAAGACACTGACTATCATTGATCAACTGGCTAGCCAACTAGAGGCATGCTAGGGACGGTGTTTTGTCTATGTATCCACACATGTAAATGAGTCTTCATTCAATACAATTATAGCATGGATAATAAACTATTATCTTGATACAGGAATTATAATAATAACTATACATTTATTATTGCCTCTAGGGCATAATTCCAACACACCGCCCACCGCGGGCCCTCCTCCTCCTGGTCGCGTGCGCCCAATGCACCTTCTGTTGCCGCCTCGTGCTGCTACATGTGGTGGCTGCCGGCGCTCCTGGGAGTGTTCGTGTACGAGCCCAACCACACTAGTGGCTGGTGAGCCACTGGCCGACGGGGCCCACCCCCATGTAAAACAAAAAAAAAGGGTTTTGTAATAAAGGATTTAAAGAAATAATAATAAACTAAAATAATAATTATAATACAAATTATTATATATATATATATATAATTAATTAATTAATTTGAACTTAATGGGGCACTCACATGTAGGTCCGCTCACTAATGAGCATTTTAGTTAACTAGGTCAATTAGGTTAAACTAATGGGCCCATGACATGTAGGCCATCCGTGTTTAAATTAGTTGTTAGTCAATTTCAAAAAATAACTAAAACTTAATTCACCGATTAGTGCACCATTCCCTAATAAAAGAGTTTAGGTTAAATATAATCCTTGGATTAGCATACTCCCTTTGGCAGGTGGGGTCCGGTTGTGAGTTTGGCGAGTCAACCCGCTCTGTTGAGTGCTCACATCATCATGATGGCATGTGCATTAAATATTTTATGAATTAAAATAATTCTGTTAATTTCATAATTTGATTTAAATATTTTAATAAAAATTCTTATAAAATAATCCATAATCCGGATGAAAATACTTTGTACATGAAAGTTGCTCACAAAAATCCAACGAATCCGAATACGCTCTTCGTTCATCTATGACATGCCTCTAGCATGATGAACATGGACATTTTGCGTCAGGATCATCTACCCGGTAGTAGCTAGACACCCGGGAAATGTCATCAGATATTTTCCCGATCCATCTATAACGTCCAATACTGTCTTAGTGCATGCCTAGCCCTGTATATTGCCATGTCATGCATAGTGTTGCATGTGTGTTATATTTATTGTTTCTTCCCCCTCTTCTCCATGGTAGACCCCGATACTGACGCTGCTACCTGGTACAACTACCCTCCTGACGACCAGCCCTTTGCCATAGAGTAATGATACGTCTCCATCATATCTACTTTTCCAAACTCTTTTGCCCTTGTTTTGGACTCTAATTTACATGATTTGAATGGAACTAACCCGGACTGACGCTGTTTTTAGCAGAATTGCCATGGTGTTGTTTTTGCGCAGAAATAAAAGTTCTCATAATAACCTGGAAATTTACGAGGATTATTTGTGGAATATATAAAAATACTGGCGCAACAATTACCAGCAGGGACGGAGCCAGGAGACCACAAGCCCAGCAGGCGCGACCCCCTTGGTCGCACCTGGCAGGCTTGTGAGGACCTCGTGGCTCCACCGCCTCCAACTCCATCTCTATATAGTCTCTCTCGCTCGAAAAAAATTAAGATAGAAGAGTTCATTGCGTTTGACGATACGGAGCCACCACCACCACCTGTTCTTCCTCTGGAGGGCAGATCTGGAGTCCGTTCTGGGCTCCGGAGAGGGGAAATTGTCGTTGTCGTCATCACCAACCATCCTTCATCGCCAATTCCATGATGCTCTTCATCGTTCGTGAGTGATCTCATCGTAGGCTTGCTGGACAGTGATGGGTAGGATGAGATCGATCATGTAACCGAGTTAGTTTTGATGGGGTTTGATCCCTAGTTTCCACTATGTTCTAAGATTGATGTTGCTACTACTTTGCTATGCTTAATGCTTGTCACTAGGGCCCGAGTGCCATGATTTTAGATCTGAACCTATTATGTTTTCATCAATATATGTGTGTTCTTGATCCTATCTTGCAAGTTGTAGTCACCTACTATGTGTTATGACCCGGCAACCCCGGAGTGACAATAGCCGGAACCACTCCCGAAGATGACCATAGTATGAGGAGTTCATGTATTCACTATGCGCTAATGCTTTGTTCCGGTTCTCTATTAAAAGGAGACCTTAATATCCCGTAGTTTCCATTAGGACCCCGCTGTCATGGGAGGGATGGACAATAGATGTCATGCAAGTTCTTTTCCATATGCACGTATGACTATATACGGAATACATGTCTACATTGCATTGACGAACTGGAGCTAGTTACATACCACCCCATGTTATAACTGTTACATGATGAATGTCATCCGGCATAATTATCCATCACCGATCCAATGCCTACGAGCTTTTTCCTACTGGTCCTTGCTAAGTTACTTTACCGTTACTCGTGTCACTGCTGCTACTGTTACTGCTACTACTGTCACTGCTGCTACTGTTACTGCTACTGTTGTCACTGCTGCTACTGTTACCGCTACTACCCTTACTATCACGCTACTTTGCTACTGAAACTTTGTTGCAGATACGAAATCTTTCAGGTGTGGTTGAATTGACAACTCAACTACTAATACTCGAGAATATTCTTTGGCTTCCCCTTGTGTCGAATCAACAAATTTGGGTTAAATACTCTACCCTCGAAAACTGTTGTGATCCCCTATACTTGTGGGTTATCAAGACCTTTTTCTGGTGCCATTGCCGGGGAGGCCTAGCTCTATTCTCTGAGTCACTGGGGATTTACGTCTGTTGATCACTATGAGGAATCCGAGAGATCAAAAAACTAAAGTTTTGCCCTAAACTACGAGGACAGGTAAGTAACTGCCATCTAGATCTGCACTTGATTCACCTTTAGTTATGAGTAAGTTTGCGACACCACCACCTACTAGAAATTCTGATATGTCGCATGTGCTTGATGATGCTACTTCTGCTATCCATGATACTTATGATGATGCTTTGCTTGATACTGCTTTTCCACTGGGTGTATTTCTTGATGCACAAATTGCTAGAGTTGCTGTTGAATGTGATGATACTTCTGAAACTGCTGAAATTATTGAAGTAGAACCTGTTGTTTCACCTGTTAGAACTAGATCTCCTAGATATGAATTGCGTGATATACCTGAGGGTTATGTTATGGAGGGAGAGGTAGCTGAGGACTCTCTTGCTTGTAAGGATAGCTATGATCTCGAGAATTTATTGCACAAGTGCAAAGAAAAATCTCTGAATGCTAGAATGAAATACGATCCTAAGTTTGCTACTTCACCCATCTTTGTAACCGATAAGGATTATGAATTCTCGGTTGATGCTGAGTTTATAACTTTGATTGAATCTGATCCTTTTCATGGTTACTGATGACCCACAAGTATAGGGGATCAATCGTAGTCCTTTCGAAAAGTAAGAGTGTCGAACCCAACGAGGAGCAGAAGGATCTGACAAGTGGTTTTCAGCAAGGTAAAATCTGCAGGCACTGAAATTGTTGGTAACAAGTGATTGTGTGGTGAGATGATTCGTAGCAAGCAACAAGTAACAAAAGTAGAAACGGTGCAGCAAAGTGGCCCGATCATTTTTGTAGCAAGGGACAAGCCTGGACAAAGTCTTATAGGAGGAAAAACGCTCCCGAGGACACACGGGAATTTATGTCATGCTAGTTTTCATCAAGCTCATATGATTCGCGTTCGTTACTTTGATAGTTTGATATGTGGGTGGACCGGCGCTTGGGTACTGCCCTTACTTGGACAAGCATCCCACTTATGATTAACCCCTCTAGGAAGCACCCGCTACTACGAAAGAAGAATTAAGACAAAGTCTAACCATAGCATTAAACTAGTGGATCCAAATCAGCCCCTTACAAAGCAACGCATAAACTAGGGTTTAAGCTTCTGTCACTCTAGCAACCCATCATCTACTTACTACTTCCCAATGCTTTCCTCTAGGCCCAAATAATGGTGAAGTGTTATGTAGTCGACGTTCACATAACACCACTAGAGGAAAAACAACATACAACATATCAAATTACCGAACGAATACCAAATTCACATGACTACTATTAGCATGACTTATCCCATGTCCTCAGGAACAAAAGTAACTATTCACAAAGCATAATCATATGCATGACCAGAGGGGTAATGAGTAGCATCAAGGATCTAAACATAAACTCTTCCGCCAAGTAATCCAACTAGCATCAACTACAAAGAGTAATCAACACTACTAGCAACCTTACAAGTACCAATCGGAGTCGTGAGACGGAGATTAGTCACAAGTGATGAACTAGGGTTTGGAGATAAGATGGTGCTGATGAAGATGTTGATGGTGACAAGTCCCCTCCTATGAGAGGAGTGTTGGTGATGACGATGGCAACGATTTCCCCCTCCAGGAGGGAAGTTTCCCCGGCAGGATCGTCCTGCCAGAGCTCTAGATTGGTTTTGCTCAAGTTCCGCCTCGTGGCGGCGGCGAAACCACGAAAAAGCTTCTCCTTGATTTTTTTCTGGACGAAACCCTCCATATAGAAAAAGAGGGGAGAAAGTGGGCTAGTGGGCTGCCCACAAGCCCTCATGGCGCGGCTTGGGGGGTGGCCGCGTCGTGCAGGCTTGTGGGCACCCCCTGGTGCCCCTCTGGCACTTCTTCGGCCCATTATTTTTGATAAATCGGGAAAAAAATCCTCATTGATTTTTACGGTGTTTGGAGTTGCGCGGAATAGGTATCTCAAACTTGCTCCACTTTCAGGCTAGAATTCCAGTTGCCGGTTGATGTCTGTTATGCTACTGCACAAAAGACCTTCCAGTGGCGCCAGAAATGGGCACGTTGACGACACGAGGAATCCTTCTGCGTTGGTGTTCCCTCGAAGAGGAGAGGATGATGTAGCACAACGGAGGTAAGTATTTCCCTTAGTTTGAGAACCAAGGTATCAATCCGGCGGAGGAGTATCTCAAGATCCTGCACAAACACAAAAGCTTGCACCCAACGCTATGAAGGGGTTGTCAATCCCTTATAGATTGTTTGCCAAGTGAGAACTGAAAGCAACAAAGTAACAAAGCAAAGTAAAAGCAAAGTTGTAAACGATGGATGTAAATAGACCTGGGGTCGTAGTGTTTACTAGTGGCTTCTCTCATGAAAGCAAGTACACGGTGGGTGAACAAATTACTATCGAGCAATTGATAGAACTGTGCAGAGTCGTGATGATATCTAAGGAATGATTATTTCTATAGGCATCACGTCCGAAACAAGTAGACCGATACTTTCTGCATCTACTACTATTACTCCACACGTTGACCGCTATCCAGCATGCATCTAGTGTATTAAGTCCATAAGAACAGAGTAACGCCTTAAGCAAGATGACATGATGTAGAGGGATAATCTCAAACCAAAGATAAACACCCCATCTTTTTACCCTTGATGGCAACTGCTTGATGTGTGCCTTGCTGCTCCTACTGTCACTGGGAAAGGTCACCACATGGCAGAACCCAAAACCAAGCACTTCTCCCATTGCAAGAATCATAGATCTAGTTGGCCAAACAAAACCCAAGACTCAGAGAGACTTACAAGGATATCAAATCATGCATATAAGAAATCAGCAAAGACTCAGATATATATCATAGATAATCTGATCACAAGTCCACAATTCATCGGATCTCGACAAACACACCGCCAAAGAAGATTACATCGGATAGATCTCCATGAATATCATGGAGAACTTTGTATTGAAGATCCAAGAGAGAGAAGAAGCCATCTAGCTACTAACTACGGACCCGTAGGTCTGAAGTGAACTACTCACGAGTCATTGGAGGGGCGATGATGATGATGAAGAAGCCCTCCAACTCCAAAGTCCCCTCCAGCAGGGTGCTGGGAAGGGTCTCCAGATGAGATCTCACGTAAAGGGAAGCTTGCGGCGGTGGAAAAGTATTTTCGAGGCTCCCCTGATTTTTTGCGGAATATTTGGGAATTTATAGGAAAAAGACCTAGGTCAGGGGGCGGCCAGGGAGGCCACAAGCCTACGCACCGCCGCCTCCCCCTGGTGGTGGAGTGGGGGCTTGTGGGCTCCCTGGAGCCCACCTGGCTTGGCCCAAAAGCCCCCTGGACTTCTTCCTTTCAGAAAAAATCATTTCGGGGTTTTTCTTCCGTTTGGACTCCGTTCCAAAATCAGATCTGAAAAGAGTCAAAAACACGGAAAAAACAGAAACTGGCACTTGGCACTTAATTAATAAGTTAGTCCCAAAAAGATATAAAAAGGTACATAAAACATACAAAGAAGGCAAGATAGCAGCATGAAATCATCAAAAATTATAGATACGTTTGAGACTTATCAAGCATCTCCAAGCTTAACTACTGCTCGTCCTCGAGTAGGGAAGTGATAAGAATGAATTTTTTATGCTTTCATGCTACCTAGCATAGGTGTCCTTTGTAATTCCTCTTATGTGACGTGAATGTTCAGATCCATTAGATTCAAAACAATAGTTTGCTATTGACGTGGAAACAATAATAATTCAAGCAAACTAGCAAAGTAATCATGAACTTTCAAAATAAAAAGGCCAAAAGAAAGTTATCCCTACAAAAGCATATAGTCTGGCTATGCTCTATCATCATTGCACAACAAATTTAAATCATGCACAACCCCGGTATTGGCCAAGTAATTGTTTCACACCTTTACTTTCTCAACCATTTTCAACTCTCACGCAATACATGAGCGTGAGCCATGGTTATAGCACTATAGATGGTGTGGAATGTGGTGGAGGTTGCAAGACAAAAAGGAGAAGATAGTCACATTAACTAGGCATATCAATGAGCTGTGGAGATGCTCATCAATAGATATCAATGTGAATGAGTAGGGATTGCCATACAAATGATGCACTAGAACTACAAGTATGTGAAAGCTCTTAAAGAAAACTAGTGGGTGTGCATCCAACTTGCTTGCTCACGAAGACCTAAAGCAATTTTGAGGAAGCCATTCATTGGAATATACAAGCCAAGTTATATAATGAAAATTTCCCACTAGCTATATGGTGGTGACAAAACGAGAGACTCTCAATCATGAAGATCATGGTGCTTAATATGCACAAGTGTGGAAAAAGTGGTAGCATTGTCCCTTCTCTCTTTTTCTCTCATTTTTTTTATATTTGTATTTTATTTTGGTGGGCTCTTTGGCCTCTTTTTTTATGGGCTTCTTTGGCCTGTTTTATTTCCTCTCATGGGATAATGCTCCAATAATGATGATCATCACACTTTCAACTCAAAACTTAGAGCTACTATGACTCCATATGGAATGCCTTCGGTAGTGTACCGTGGCAATGATCTAGCATGGCATAGACATCAATGGAAACATCATGCTAGCTATCTTAAGATCGTACAAAGGCAATGTAGACGTGGCGGCACATGTCATGGTGGTAGTTGCATGGCAATATATCTCGGAATGACTTTGAAAAAGCCATAGTAGGTAGGTATGGTGGCTGTTTTGAGGGAGGCTAATAGTGGGTTTTGTGCACCGGCGAAAGTTGCGCGGCACTAAGAAGATAGTGATGGTGGAAGGTGAAAGTGCATCTAAACCATGGACTCAACATTAGTCATGAAGAACTCATATACTTGTTGCAAAAGTTTTATTAGTAATCGAAACAAAGCATTCAACGCATACTCCTGGGGGAAGGGTTGGTAGGTATAAACCATCACGCGATCCCGACCGCCACGCAAAGGATGACAATCAATATACTAATCATGCTCAGACTTGATCACATAGAGGTTCACCATACGTGCATGCTACGGGAATTACTAACTTCAACACAAGTATTTCTAGATCCACAACACCTTACTAGCATGACGTCAATATTACCATAACCACAACTCAAAACTAATTGAGATGAATCAAACTTCTCTAACTATTCAATGCACATGAAGGTGGAAGTTTTCGTATCCCTTTGGATAACTACCCCTTTTGAGACTACTTTCAAAGCATAGATCAACTACCAAGCCACGCACCGCTGTGCTCTAAAATATATAAGTGAAGCACATAGAGCAAAAGTATCTAGCTCAAAAGATATAAGTCAAGCACATGTGAGCTGAATTGTCTACCAAAAGATATAAGTGAAGCTCGACAAAATCACGGTGTGTGCATGTCTCTCTCTCTAGGTGTGCAGCAAGGATGATTGTGACACAACAAAAATAAGAGACTCCTACGATACAAGACGCTCCAAGCAAAAACACATAACATGTGGTGAATAAAAATATAGCCCCAAGTAACGTTACCGATGGATTGAAGACGAGAGAGGGGATGCCTTCCCGGGGCATCCCCAAGCTTAGGCTTTTACAGAATCCTTGAATCTCTTGGGGTGCCTTGGGCATCCCCAGGCTTGAGATCTTGCCACTCTTTATATTTTTGTCCATAAGAACTTCACCCAAAACTTGAAAACTTCACAACACGAAACTTAAACAGAAACTCGTGATACCATTAGTACAAGAAAGCAAACCACCACTTCCTTAGGTACTGTAGTAAACTTAAATTCTACTTGTGCTGATGTTGGGTTACTATACATTCAATCTTCCATGGCTCACTACTGGAAAAACATAATTTGCCGACATCTTTATGCTTTGCCGTCAGCAATTTCACGGGGCTGATGGCAAAGAGACTTTGCCCTCAGCCAAAATATATGCTCACGGCATAGGAGGGGATGACGGCAAAGAAAATCTATGTCGTTCGCTTGATCTAAGCCGGTAGCCAGCTGACGGCAAAGGACCAAAAAGCTGTCGGCATAGGAAGGCTGACGGCATAGGGGCCTAACCCGGTCGCCGCCTCGAGCAGTGCTTAACGGGGGCCGTCTTTGCCGACAGCCAGCTGAGGGCAAAGACTAACGGTTGTCTTTGCCGACAGCTGGCTGAGGGCAAAGACTAACGCCTTATCCCCCGTGCCATGACCTCTTCTCTCGCTCTCACGTGCACGTACATTTCCCACCCTGCTCCCCCGACCCGCCCTGCGCCACCCCGCCCTGCGCCGCCCCGCGCCCGCCCCGCCCTGCGCCGCCCCGCGCCGCCCTGCACAGCCCCGCGCCGCCCCGCCCCACCGCCGCCCCGCGCCAGCCGTCGGTGGACTCACCATTGAGATCCTGCTCCCCCTTTTTTTGTTTTTTTAGTTTATTTTTTCTACGTTAGGTCCTCTTAGATCCTATGAAACGTTTGAAATGGAAGCCTTAGTTAGTATTAGTTAGTATTAGCTTTAGTTAGACTTTTATTTAGATTTAGTTAGCAATACATGTTAGTACATGTAAGTATTAGTATTAGTTAGCATTAGTTAGTATTAGCTTTAGTTATATTTTTAGTTAGATTTAGTTAGCAATACATGTTAGTACATGTAAGTATTAGTATTAGTTAGCATTAGTTAGTATTAGCTTTAGTTAGATTTTTAGTTAGATTTAGTTAGCAATACATGTTAGTACATGTAAGTATTAGTATTAGTTAGCATTAGTTAGTATTAGCTTTAGTTAGATTTTTAGTTAGATTTAGTTAGCAATACATGTTAGTACATGTAAGTATTAGTATTAGTTAGCATTAGTTAGTATTAGTTGCATTAGTTAGTATTAGTTAGTAAGTGCAATAGAAAGAAAATAATAAGAAGAAAAGAAATAGAAGAAGAGAAGAGTAACAAAACTTGAATAATAAATTATTAATAATAGATGTTAGTATTAGTTAGCTTAATTACCGCGAGTGCGTATTTGTGTTGATTGAGTGCATTTAAATGTGCAGTAGCTTCTCCGCGAGGGATTGGTTTTCGACGACCTCCCCTGCATTCAAAAGTGAGCACATTTGTTAACTCCTCCTCCACCCCCTTTATTTTGCTCTGTTCCGGCCTTCGTGCTGATGACACTATCTAGCTAGGTATTTTTAGTATTAAAATGCAAAGGTGTTGCGTAACCAATATGTGTCTCCCGTTCGAAAGGGTTCCTGTCATAAATATGCATGCATTTGCATATTTATAACGATGATTCTTTCGAATTGTCCAACGTTATCCATGGACAGCCCGGGTATGTGTAGGTTGGGTCGTTTCCCACGCTTTGCTCCGGATCCCATGCAGAGTTTTGACAGCTCCTCCTTGTTGTTCTTCGGGTACACATCCTCTCGGTTAGTTGCCGAGACGTGTATCAGGAGAACAGCGGGGAGGTGCTGTCGAAATTTTGCGTTGGGTCGGGAGCAGAGCAGTGGGAAATGACCCAATCTACACATACTCGGGTGGGATTAGGACCAATCTTTACCTAGTAGCTGGTAGGTGTGCATGCCGTGCATCCCAATGTATTAACCATGATTAAAAAATGGCCATAATTAATTTAACATTCTTGATGAATTGATAATTTATATTGTTTTATATGTGGATACTATGTAGCTAGCTTGCTAGAATGACTGATCGTGAATGGATGTACACCGGTCACCATAGTCACAGAGATATGACCGATGAATGGTTGAGCAAAACCTATGAATTCGTGGAAACGGCATTTTCTAAAGGCCAGCCAAAAACATGGTGCCCCTGCACTAAGTGCAAGAATTATTTGCGACAGACAAAGGATGTAATGGGTAAACACCTGTCGATGCGTGGTTTTACTCCCGGCTATACCTTGTGGACATTTCATGGTGAGTCGGCCCAACGTAAGAGAGACGAGGTGTTGCGTCGGCGCACCGATGATCATGGTACAGGGATTGAAGACATGGTGAATGACTTTGATGATGCTCAGAACAAGGACGAAGAGATGGAGGAATCCGCGAAAGCCTTCTATGCCATGTTGGAGTCTTCAAAATGTCCTCTTCACGAGCACACTAAGATTTCTCAGCTAGATGCCATCGCACAAGTAATGGCTCTGAAAGCCCAGTTCAACATTGGAAGAGATCTGTTTGACTCAGTGATGACCCTATTTGGGCGCTTTCTACCAGAAGGTCATATTATGCCGTCAAACCTATATGAGTCAGACAAAATCCTTAGTGCACTCAAGATGCCGTATGAGCAGATACATGCTTGTGAGAAGGGATGTGCCTTATTTAGGAAAGTATGCGGACGAAACATATTGTCCATTTTGCAAGTCCTCCAGATATGTTGAGGTAGAAAACGGTGAAGGTGAGAAGAAGCAGAGCAAAATCCCCGTGAGTGTCCTACGGTATCTGCCCATCCTACCAAGACTTCAACGACTTTACATGCTCGAAGAAACAGCAAAACATATGACATGGCACAAACATGGAATTAGGAAAGAATTAGATGAACACGGAGTTCCGATGTTGGTACACCCTTCAGATGGTGACGCATGGAAGGCATTCGATAGTATACATAAGGAAAAAGCTAAAGAACCAAGGAATTGTCGAATCGCCATCAGCCTCGATGGGTTCAATCCTTTTGGTATGACGGCTACCCAATATAGTTGTTGGCCTGTATTTGTCATTCCCCTCAATCTTCCACCATCATCCATTATGCAAAGAAAGCACATATTTCTGACGTTGATAGTTCCAGGGCCAAAATACCCGGGGAAGAATATGAGTGTGTACATGCAACCGCTGATGGATGACTTGAAAGAAGCTTGGGTGAATGGGGTAAACACATACGACGCAGCTAAGAAAGAGAACTTTCAAATGTATGTTTGGTACCAATACTCGTTGCGTGATCTGCCAGCATTTGCGCTTTTCGTTGCCTGGTGTGTGCATGGAAGGTTCCCATGCCCACAATGCAAGGCAGCTCTGAAGTTTCATTGGTTGCCGGTGGGTGGGAAGTATGCCTGCTTTGACTTGCATAGACAGTTCTTGCCTATGGACCATCCATTCAGAAAAGACAAGAAGAATTTCATGAAAGGTAAAGTTGTCAAACACTCCGCACCACCTGCGTTGACGGGGGCACAAATTAATGAACAGTTAAAATCTATGGAACCTGATCCAAACCGTCCAGGGTATTTCTTCGGTTATAATGAGGAACACGCGTGGACCCACAAGCCATGCATCTGGGATCTCCCCTACTTCGAAGACCTCTTACTTCCACACAACATTGACATGATGCACACTGAAAAGAATATCGTCGAGGCCCTTCTTGGCACATTTTTCGGCACTGATAAGGGCAAAGATAATACAAAGGCTAGAGTTGACTAGGAGACTCTGTGTGATAGGCCATCACTAAACATGCGAGAACCGAAAGGAAGAAAAAATTGGTCCAAACCACCTGCCTGGTACAATCTTGAGAAGAGAGCAATAAGGGAAATCCTCTTGTGGGTGCAAAAAAAGTTGTTGTTCCCCGATGGGTATGCTGCGAATCTAGAGAGGGGAGCGAGCATTGGAAAAATGAAAATTTTTGGGCTCAAGAGTCATGATTGGCACATATGGCTTGAGCGGATAATGCCGGTGATGTTGCGTGGATATATCCCCGAGGCTGAATGGCTAGTATTGGCCGAGTTGAGCTATTTCTTCCGTGTTATTTATGCTAAAGAGTTGTCGCGTGCCTTGATAGATGACATGGAAGAGTTGGCGCCTGAGTTGCTCTGCAAGTTAGAGAAGTTTTTTCCACTGGGCTTCTTTAATCCGATGCAACACATGATTTTGCATCTCCCAACCGAGGCAAGATTGGGTGGCCCTTTGCAAAATCGTTGGTGCTACGCAACTAAAAGAATGCAGAAGACACTTCGAGGAAAATGTAAAAATAAACGTAGAATTGAAGCATCGATGGCCGAGGCGTTCATTACCGAGGAGGCGGCAAACTTCGTAACAGCACACTATGATGCCACTATGCACAGCTTGCATAATCCAAAGCCTCGGTACAATCTGGACGAACCCAAACGACGTGAATCCAATCTCAGCCTTTTCAAAGGGAAGCTCGCACCTTCTGGTGTAGGAAAACCAAAGTTGCTGTGCGTCGAGGAGTGGCGCTCACTAACAATGTATATATTGAACAATTTAACAGAAGTTCGGCCATACATCGAGTAAGTGCTCTGTACATTGTTTTGCAACTTTTAACAAGTTTTGTGTCTAACAACTATTATTAATTGATACAGTCGATACGTCGAACAATTCTCGAATGGTGTTGCAATCGAAAAAGAATCCATTCTCGAGTATGAACTTCTTGAAAAGACAGGAGGCGGCTATCCCGGTTTCATCTCTTTGTTCAAAAAACGGTACCTCCCTTATATATAATAAGTGATTTCCTTTGTTGCTATTACTCATGAGTAACACACCAAACTCTATCTTTTCTTAACTTCTACGCTAATTCAGATGAGCAAGTCGACGATGAATTGAGACAAATAACTAATGGTTTTGACTTTAAGGTCCGTACATTTCAGAAGTACGACATCAACGGGTATCGCTTTCATACTGCTAGCAAAGAGCTTTCAATGCCCGGTCAAAAAACAAACAATTCCGGTGTCTCTGCTATAGGCGAGGGAGGTGTCGAGTATTATGGAAGACTTGAAGAAGTCTACAAACTTCATTATTATGGTGAAAATCCTCCGAACGTTGTTGTGTTCAAATGTCATTGGTTCGATCCTACTAAGACAAGACGGGCTCATGAACATCTTGGGATTGTCGAAATTCAACAAGACAGGCAGTTAAGCGGTGCCGATGTCTATATTGTGGCTCAACAGGCCACCCAAGTTTTCTATCTGCCATACTGTCGTCAAAGTGTTAAGAACCTAGAAGGTTGGTATGTCATGTTTGATGTGCCGCCACATCTTAGACCACCTCCCCCAAATGAAGACGATTATGAACCTCAAATTGACCCAATAACATATGATGGAGAATTTTTCCAAGAATCACGTGGTGTCAGACGTCGTACCCGAAACTGCTCTACGTCCACCCTGAACACGGAGGAACAAGACTCACGTGATGATGAGGAAGAAGTGGAAGTAGAAGAAGTTACCAATGCCGATGAGCTATCAATGCTTGATCGGTTACAAAAAGGCCTTCCACATGATGTCCCTGAACCCGATGACGATATCAGTCATGACGACACGTGTGATACTGATGATGATTTTGCTTCAATTGACCATGGAGAAGAGACAGATGATCCAGACTATTAGTACTTTGTATGCATCCAAACATTGTTGTTTAATTATTCAATTATTAGTTGAATTATTCATGTATTTATTATTGTTAATTTAATTATTGTCCTTGAATTTGTACTAATTATTTAACTATTTATCGTTACAGGTGGTGAGACATGGCAGGCGGGGATAAGTTGAGGATAGCACCTGGGCAGCTACGGAGAACTTTGTTGCAGAGCTTTGCCGAGGAGCCCCGTGGGAGAGGCGTAGGAAAGAAGAGAGGCAGAGGACGTGGTCGTGGGAGAGGGAGGCTGCATGATAGGAGCCAGTCGCCACCACCCTCGGCTACTTCTGTCTCAGCCACTTCACCCTTGCAGACGAGGGTGTCACCGGTGCAGGATCCTATCGTCCAGGAGCAGACACCGATGCAGGGGGCTGAGGCGGAGGGTGCTGAGGCGGAGGCTGAGGCGGAGGGGGATGAGGCGGAGGGTGCTGAGGCGGAGGGTGCTGAGGCGGAGCTTGCTGAGGCGGAGGCTGAGGCAGAGGTTGAGGGGGCTGCCAGCAAGTCGGTCTACCAACGTGGTATGACACGAGTTCCAGACCGATTGGACTTGCAGCACAGGCCGTTAATTAAGCCAGATGGTGAGAATTAAGTTGATATTTATTGTGTACCTTCTATCATTATATTTCACCAAGTAGCTAATGTCTTTGCCTTATCATTATGTAGGGGGTGGGATTACCCGCAGAATACCCGGAATCCAAACTGCCTCCTTGGTGCTTTACTTAGGGAGCACTTCCCCGGGATAGTGCAGTTGCCCGGTGAGGGTATGGTTCCCGAGCCAGGACTCAAGTGGGAGCACTACCAAGCCGCTCTGCTCCCGGAAAACACACATGTCAATGGTGTTGTTTGCGTGAGCGTGGCCGACAAGGTGTTGGCTGATTTTTGGGTAACTATTATTTTACCCAATAAAAAGTATACAATGTTATATATTGTTATTTCCTTCCAAATCATTTCACTATTCATCTGTGCATCTATTTGGCATAATTGCAGAGTTACTTTAGGGTCGAGGAGGGGACGGAGGAGGCGGCCAAGAAGAACCTCGTGAAAGAGTGCAAGAGTTTATTGAATAACACGAGGCACGAGCTGCGTGTTCATGTTGTTCGAGATTGGTACGCCAAGCAAGGGGAGCCGAAGATAAAGACTGAATGTCGAAAGATTTTCCTTGATAAGACCGAGTACATGGAGGTATGTACATTCCAAAGATCAATTCTTAGGGCTAGTTAGGTCTATTTAGTT
The DNA here is from genome assembly GCF_904849725.1 of Hordeum vulgare subsp. vulgare. Taxonomy (NCBI): domain Eukaryota; kingdom Viridiplantae; phylum Streptophyta; class Magnoliopsida; order Poales; family Poaceae; genus Hordeum; species Hordeum vulgare. Next base: position 73,313,033 of record NC_058518.1, read on the forward strand.
ATAATACTTAGTTTCATTCTTCATTAACTTACACTCATAGGTGCCCCCAAGATGGTTGGCCGATAAGATGGATTGTTGGGAGATGATGGCGGACAGGTGGTGCACAGAGGCTTGGTTGAGCACCCACACTATGGCCAAGGACCGTCGTGCCCAATTGGTTGGTGTGCCACACCACCAAGGCAATGCCAACATCAAGCAATACACCAAAAAATGGGTATGTGTGCCTTGTTTTGTTTCATCAATAATTCATTCGTTCATAATTTTTGTTGTACTAATTCTTTGTCTTTTCGTGTAGGCCAAACACAATAACCAGCCCGAGCCTGAGGGATACGCCGCGTTTAGCATGGCCCATAAGGGCTCGTACAAGACGGCGAAGGCATATTCTGAGGGGGATGGGCCGTCGGCGTACACAAGTCTGTCCGCCTACAACAAGATGACGTCTTATTCTGAGGTGGTCAAACAGCTGCGCGGGCCTGACTTTGACCCGAGCCAGAATCCTATCGATCCAAAGGCGTTAATGATCTCAGGTGGCGGTAAGAGTCATGGCACGCTGGCCATGTGTGATGGCTTCGTCCCTATCACTGAGACTCTATCTCAGATCAAGTCGAGGCAAACGAGCTCCGCTCCTGCAATTCGGCAACGTGCAAGGCCAGTTGATCTTGCCATCGAGGTTAGTTTTCTTCATTATTTCTTTCGTTCTTTTGTCCCTGGATGGATGATGAAAATTCCTTTTGAGGAGTGGTTGCAGGCCGCACTTATGAAGGAGAGGGAGGCCACCAGGCTCTTGTTGAAGGAGAGGGACCGGAATACGCAGAGGTTGCTTGACGAGGACAGGGCAAGCAATAATGCCCATGCGAAGGCCATGCACGACTTCGTTGCGGTAAGTCAGTTGTGTGAGAAGCAAGGCTATGTGTGAGACGCAACAAGGCTATTTCTTTGACTCCTCGAAAACATTGCAGGCTATGTGTGAGAAGCAACGTTTGCCGCCCCCTCCGCCGATGCCTTCTCCGGTGGGAACTGTGAGTTCCCTTTCAATGACCAACCTTGCACGGTCTTATACCATTGTCTGTCGCCATGCTAACCACATATTTTAACTCTTGCCATGTTGCAGCATCATTCAAGAGTTGAATCCCACGATCCCTTTACTTCTCCTGGTGAGAGCCCTAGCAACCCAGCGACCAACGGAGATGCAGCTTCTCCTTCGTTTCTTGGCATTCGGTAAGTTATTCCTCTCCTTCTTATTCTTCTTATTGTTTAGATCAACTTAGATTATGCCAGGCTTTAGTTAGCTTAGTAAATTCTAGTTGATATTAGCCATGGTTTAGTTAGCTTAGTAAATTCTAGTTGACATTAGAGCTCAAAAATGACATAATTAGTTTAGAAAGTTTTAAAAGAAACCAGAAGAGAAGAACAAACAAGAGATGAAGAAATAAGAGAAGAAGAAAGAGGAGAAAAAGATAACTTCTCTTCTTTCTTTTTCTCTATCTTCTTCTTCTTCCACTTCTTCTTGTTCTTCTTCTTCTTATTATTATTCTTCCACTTCTTCTTCTAATTGCTTAGCTTAATTTAGATAACTTCTTTCTTATTGTATTCTTCTTCTAAATTCTTTCTCATTATGCAGATTTTGATAAAGTAGTGGCATATGGATGGATGCTCGAGACTTTGTAATGCACTTGTGTAGTCCTAGATGAACTTTGTAATGCAACTGTATTTGTGGATGCACTTGTGATGCTTTGTAATACTTTGTGATCTTGTTTGCACTTTAATGACATATATTCGTGTTGTTTGCACTTGTGTTGTGTTGTTTGCACTTTGTGATGCACTTGTTGTGCTGTTTAGGGGCAGATTCAATATATATATGTTGTTGTTTGTATCTATGTTTTGCAAATGCAGGGAATTAACAGAAAACAAATATGAAAAAAAAGCAGGGAGGGTCTTTGCCTACAGCTTACTGACGGCAAAGGCTTTGCCGTCGGTGGACTGACGGCAAAGAAGACACGTGGCGGCAGCCTGTGCATTCTGGCAACTCTGGGAATACCAATTTTTAGGCTTTGCCGTCAGCTGGGACAAAGCTGTCGGCCAAGAGGCGGCCAAGGGGACCCAGGGGTAGGCTTTGCCGTCAGCTGGGCTCTAGCTGTCGGCAAAGAGGCGGCCAAGGGGACCCAGGTGTTTGGGCTTTGCCGTCAGCTCTGCTACGGCTGTGGGCAAAGAGGGGAGGCTTTGCCGTCAGCTTTGCTACGGCTATGGGCAAAGCCTGCCGTTAACCTTCTAACGGAGCTCGGCCTGCGTCGTTGCCGCCACTGCTCTTTGCCGTCAGCCCGTGCCAGAAAGCTGATGGCAAAGTTTTTGTCGTCGGTCGAGTTCCGGCTGTCGGCAAAGAAGGTGATTGCCGATAAAATCTTGGCCGGTACCTTTGCCGACAGCACACTGACGGCAAAGCCTTTGCCATCAGTTAAACTGTTCTTTGCCGTCAGCTCTGGCTGTCGGCAAACCAGCAGATTCCAGTAGTGGCTAATACCCCCCGATACTATCCATAGTTTCATCAAAATAAGCAACCAACACAACAAAAACAGAATCTGTTAACAGCAGACTAGTCTGTAGCAATCTGTATATTTTGTATACCTCTGGTACTTCAAAAATTCTGAAAAATTACGATAGTCTGAAGAATTTGCGTAGCAATCAGCAGCAAAAAGAATCAACTCAAAAGCTCTTACAGAAAAAATGAAAATTCTTTTCGTGAGCAGAAAGTTTCTATCTTTTCCAGCATGACCAAACGATCATCCTCAAGACTAATCATAACGGTTTTGCTTGGCACAAACGCAAAAAGAAACACAAAAAACACAATCATAACAGAATTGTGAAAGTGTGGAAAACACAAAACAGAAAGAAAAAGGATAGATTTGTTGGGTTGCCTCCCAACAAGTGCTTTTGTTTAACGCCCTTAGCTAGGCGAAAGTGATGGAATCATGTATAGTCATCTTTGGTACTCAAACCATAGGTAGCCCTCATCATAGATTCATAAGGCAATCTTATTTTCTTTCTAGGAAAGTGCTCCATGCCCTTCTTTAAAGGAAATTGAAATCTAATATTCCCTTCCTTCATATTGATGATAGCTCCAATAGTCCTTAGGAAAGGTCTACCAAGAATAATGGGACATGAAGGATTGCAATCTATGTCAAGTACAATGAAATCCACGGGTACATAGTTCTTATTTGCAACAATAAGAACATCATCGATCCTCCCCATGGGCTTCTTGACAGTAGAATCCGCAAGATGCAAATTAAGAGAACACTCTTCAATCTCATGAAAACCAAGAATATCACATAAAGACTTTGGAATCGCGGAAACACTAGCACCCAAATCACACAAAGCATTGCACTCATAGTTTTTGATCTTGATTTTGATAGTAGGTTCCCACTCATCATGAAGTTTACTAGGTATAGAGACTTCTAGTTCGAGCTTCTCTTCAAGAGATTTCATCATAGCATCTACGATATGCGCGGTAAAGGCTTTGCTTTGGCTATAAGCATGTGGAGAGTTTGCAATGGATTGCATCAAAGAAATGCATTCAAACAAGGAGAAATTATCATAATTTAATTCCTTGAAATCCAAAGTGGGAGTTTCATTACTACCCAAAATTTTGACTTCTTCTACTCTACTCTCCACACCTTTATCATCAAGATAGGTGGACTCCGAATCATCGGGGCGTTTTTCAACCAAAGTGGATTCATATCCAGCCCCTCCATAAGTAGGTTTGACACGCGAAAACAAAGATTCAAGAGGAGACACACCAAGCACTTTAAGATCTTCGTGATTTGCATCACTAGAACGCACCCTTTTAAACCATTCATGTCTAGCGCGAATTTGGGAGGTTCTTTCTTTGCTCTCATTCATGGAGATACGCATAGCTTTCAAAGTTTCATCCAAGTTGATCTTGGGAGGAGTGCATCTAACTTTCAAAGCATCAATATCACAATACATCCTATCAACGCTCTTAGCCAAATCGTCTATTTTGAGTAGTTTTTCCTCTATGGACGCATTGAAAATCTTTTGAGAGTTGATGAACTCTTTGATATTACTCTCTAGATCAGAGGGTAATTTGTTGTGATTTCCATAAGTGTTGCCGTAGGAATTGCCATAATTGTTAGAGGAGTTAGTAGGAAAAGGCCTAGGAACATTGTTTCCTCTAAAAGCATTGTTGTTGCCAAAATTGTTCCTACCAACAAAATTCACGTCCAAACTAGCGTTGCTACTCTCAATCAAAGAAGATAGTGGCATGTCATTAGGATCTACGGTAGTGTTTCTACTAGCAACCAAATTCATCAACTCGTCCATCTTAGCACTAAGCGAGTTAATCTCTTCTATAGCGTGCACCTTTTTGCTACCAGGCGACCTTTCAGTGTGCCACTGAGAGTAGTTGGTCATGATATTGTCTAGGAGTTTTGTAGCGTCTCCTAACATGATTTCCATGAATGTTCCACCTGAGGTGGAGTCCAATATATTGTGAGAAGCAAAATTCAAGCCAGCGTAAAAGATTTGTATAATCATCCACAAACTCAAGCCATGAGCAGGACAATTTCTAATCATAATCTTCATCCTCTCCCAAGATTGTGCAACGTGTTCATGATCAAGTTTCTTGAAATTCATGATATCGTTACGTAAGGAGATGATCTTAGCCGGCGGAAAATACTTGGATATGTAAGCATCTTTGCACCTATCCTAAGAATCGATACTATTTTTAGGCAAAGAAGAAAACCAAGTTTTTGCACGATCTCACAACGAGAAAGGAAAAAGTTTCAACTTAATCACGTCATTATCCACATCTCTTTTCTTTTGCATATCGCAAAGCTCAATGAAGGTATTGAGATGGGATGCGACATCTTCACTAGGAAGGCCAGAGAATTGCTCTTTCATTACAAGATTCAGCAAAGCTGCGTTGATTTCATACGATTCCGCACTAGTGGTGGGAGCAATCAGAGTACTAATAAAATCATTATTTTTAGTGCTCGAGAAGTCACAAATTTTGGTGTTTTCAGACATGATGTCTTCAACAAACAAACAAGCACACAAGCAAGCAAGAAACCGGCAAAGGAAAACGGCAAGGGAAGAAAAACGGCGAAGGAGAAAGGCGAATGAAAACGACAAATGTGAAGTGGGGGAAAGGAAAACGAGAGGCAACTGGCAACAAAAGTAAATGCAAGAGAAGAGTTTGTGCGACCTACTTGGATAGATCTTGATTTCTCCTCCCCGGCAACGGTGCTAGAAATGCTTCTGATGTCCATTATGCTACTGCACAAAAGACCTTCAAGTGGCGCCAGAAATGGGCACGTTGGCGACACCAGGAATCCTTCTGCGTTGGTGTTCCCTCGAAGCGGAGAGGATGATGTAGCACAGCGGAGGTAAGTATTTCCCTCAGTTTGAGAACCAAGATATCAATCGGGCGGAGGAGTATCTCAAGATCCTGCACAAACACAAAAGCTTGCACCCAACGCTATGAAGGGGTTGTCAATCCCTTATAGATTGTTTGCCAAGTGAGAACTGAAAGCAACAAAGTAACAAAGCAAAGTAAAAGCGGAGTTGTAAACGATGGATGTGGATAGACCCGGGGGCCGTAGTGTTTACTAGTGGCTTCTCTCATGAAAGCAAGTAGACGGTGGGTGAACAAATTACTGTCGAGCAATTGATAGAACTGTGCAGAGTCGTGACGATATCTATGCAATGATTATTTCTATAGGCATCACGTCCGAAACAAGTAGACTGATACTTTCTGCATCTACTACTATTACTCCATGTGTCGACCGCTATCCAGCATGCATCTAGTGTATTAAGTCCATAAGAACAGAGTAACGCCTTAAGCAAGATGACATGATGTAGAGGGATAATCTCAAACCAATGATAAAACCCCCATCTTTTACCTTTGATGGCAACTGCTTGATGTTTGCCTTGCTGCCCCTACTGTCACTGGGAAACGTCACCACATGGCAGAACCCAAAACCAAGCACTTCTCACATTGCAAGAATCATAGATCTAGCTGGCCAAACAAAAACCAAGACTCGGAGAGACTTACAAGGATATCAAATCATGCATATAAGAAATCAGCAAAGACTCAAATATATATCATATATAATCTGATCACAAGTCCACAATTCATCAGATCTCGACAAACACACCGCCAAAGAAGATTACATCGGATAGATCTCCATGAAGATCATGGAGAACTTTGTATTGAAGATCCAAGAGAGAGAAGAAGCCATCTAGCTACTAACTACGGACCCGTAGGTTTGAAGTGAACTACTCATGAGTCATTGGAGGGGCGATGATGATGATGAAGAAGCCCTCCAACTCCAAAGTCCCCTCCGGCAGGGTGCCGGGAAGGGTCTCCAGATGAGATCTCGCGGAAACGGAAGCTTGCGGCGGCGGAAAAGTAATTTCGAGGCTCCCCTGATTTTTTGCGGAATATTTGGGAATTTATAGGCCAAAGACCTAGGTCAGGGGGCGGCCAGGGAGGCCACAAGCCTGCCCACTGCCGCCTCCCCCTAGTGGCGGAGTGGGGGCTTGTGGGCTCCCTGGAGCCCACCTGGCTTGGCCCAAAAGCCCCCTGGACTTCTTCCGTTCGGGAAAAAATCATTTCGGGGTTTTTCTTCCGTTTGGACTCCGTTCCAAAATCAGATCTGAAAAGAGTCAAAAACACGGAAAAACAGGAACTCGCACTTGGCACTAAATTAATAAGTTAGTCCCAAAAACATATAAAAAGGTACATAAACATACAAAGAAGGCAAGATAACAGCGTGAAATCATCAAAAATTATAGATACGTTTGAGACGTATCACCGGTATTCTCCCTCTTCATGTAAACCTTGCAAAATAAGAGAGAAAAGGCATAAGAATTGTACCGTGAAGTGAAATAACAGCCCAAGAAGCGATAAATATCAACATGAAAACATGATGCAAAATGGACGTATCAACTCCCCCAAGCTTAGACCTCGCTTGTCCTCAAGGGAAAGCCTAGCTCAAGAAATATGTCCACATGTTTAGGGAGAGAGGTGTCGACAAAACAAGATACGAACATGCATGCATCATGATCAAGATTAGAACAACAATACCAACATATAATCTCTCATGCTAAAGTGATAATTTCTTCACAAAGTAAAGCATGGATCTAGAACCTTACCGAGAAGTAACAACCGATAGCCTTTAGTCATTGAAGCAATTGCAATCTATCACAACATCAGAAAGAGTCAAATAAGAGCTTGTAAAGCAAATCCACATACTCAATCATTTTTTCATTCTCTACAATTGCTACAACTCACGTGGTACTCATGAAATCAAAGTTTCAGCTGGACAAAGAGAAAGATAGGGGCTTATAGTTTTGCCTCCCAACTGCTTACCTCAAGGGCAATGTCAACAATAATAATTCATGAATACTTACCTCCAAGTTGACATATGAATATAGATCTTTCCCAAGCATATGACGTTAGCCAAGATAAAGGCGAAATAAGGAATTGGTGAAGATCACCATGACTCTTTCAAGGGCAAAAAGTAAAGGTACAAGATAGGCCCTTCGCAGAGGGAAGCAGAGGTTTGGATGTGTATCCACTTAGTGCGGAGAACCGTCACTTTATATTGCCTCCTGTGATAAAGAACTTTATTATGCAGTTTGTCGCTTTTATGTCTTCCTCATCACAGGTTCGTACAAAGCTTATTTTCCACACACTAATAGATCATACATATTAGAGAGCAATTTTTATTGTTTGCACCGATGACAACTTACTTGAGGGATCTTATTCAATCCATAGGTAGGTATGGTGGACACTCATGGCAAAACTGGGGTTGAAGGTTTATGGATGCACAAGTAGTATCTCTACTTAGTGCCGGAGGTTTGGCTAATGTGAGGTGGAAGCAATCGTCACATGCTAAGGGATCTCTAATCATATAACATTGTTCAGAGCCAAGCAAACACAATTCATTATGTTGTCTTCCTTGTCCAACATCTACTTCTAGGCATGCAATAGTTTAGTGAGTGTTCACAATCATAGATGGTGTCAGAAATGATATATTTATATGTGAACCTCTCTTTGTTTATCACTTCCTATTAATTGCAACTATGACCAAGGTCTACGTTTGCCTACCCTCAACAAGTTTCAATCCTCATTCTTTTTATATGTGAAGCCATCACTTCCCATAAGATCACTACATGATCTTTCATGGTTTTGTTCTATTCTCACTCTTTTGATCATGGCAAGAGGCAAAGCCCTTCAACTAAGACACTCTTTATTATATGACTCACGATCTCGAATACATCGGGGGTGACACAGAGCAAAACTCAAGACTAAAACACTAAGACTTTTAAATTACTAGAGAAAACCAAAACTGAAAAGGAAAACTAAAACAAAGGTAAAGGCAAAAGATGTGATGGTGATACGATACCGGGGCAACTCTCCCAAGCTTGGCACAAGCCAAGGGGATTGCCCATACCAATGCTCAGTTGTCTTCCTTTGGTGGTGAAGGTGGAGGAGTTGTTGCAATCTTTGACTCCAAGAGGGCCATCAATCTTTGATTTATACCTTGGAGATCTGCCATATGTTTTTCCAGCAAAACAACTTCACGAGTGAGACAAGTATTGCAAGCACGAGTTGTTTCACAAAACCTCAAGAGTTCAATCAAGGATGCAGACAGTAGGTGGAGGTAGGGTTGGAGGAAATCCACTTCCTCAACTTCTTCCCTGTTGAGCACAGATTGCACTTCGTCCCACGCCTGATTCCTCTCCTTGGTTTTGCCCTTGGTTTCTTTAGGTAGCCTCTCCTTGGCATGCATTCTTTTCAGATCAGCATTTACTTCTCCAAAGGCTTGAGGGAGATTGTTCTCCCCCACAGATTCCTGGGATGACATCTTGCTCTAAATCTGCAGCAGAAAACAAGCTCGAAACGAGAAACGGAAGAAATCTGCGTGATGCAGGGGTCAGACCAAACTGGAGTATATATAATGATTTTTTCCAGACCAGAAGGAGTCCCCTACACGAAAACGGAGTCCGGGAGGAACACGAGATGGCCACAAGCCCTCACGGCGCGGCCAGGGGGTGGGCCCGCGTCGTGCAGGCTTGTCGCCTCCTCACGCACTTTCCGGACTACTTCCAATTTTTGTAATTTTTCAAGTATTCCAAAACGGAGAAAATTTCCTACTGGAAAAGTTTTGGACTCTGTTTTCTTACCGAATCACATACCTCTTCGTTTTCAGAGTCTGAAACAGGATGATAAACATCCATTAGGTATTCCTCCGAGGTTATGGTATTGATGATATTGCTTTCAACATTTATGGGAGTACCTGAGATATAATGCTTGATTCTCTGCCCATTTACAACTCTCGGACAATTACCTTCTGTGTTGTTGATCTTGATAGCACCTGAACGATATACTTCCTCAACAACATAGGGACCTTCCCATTTAGAGAGAAGCTTGCCTGCAAAGAATCTTAAACGAGAGTTATATAGCAAGACATAATCACCTACATTGAACTCACGATTTTGTATCCTCTGATCATGCCACCTCTTAACCTTCTCTTTGAACAGCTTGGCATTCTCATATGCCTGAGTTCTCCACTCATCAAGCAAGCTAATGTCAAATAACCTCTTCTCACCGGCAAGTTTGAAATCAAAGTTGAGCTCTTTGATTGCCCAATAAGCTTTATGCTCTAGCTCAAGAGGTAAATGACATGCTTTACCGTACACCATTTTGATACGGAGACATGCCCATGGGATTCTTATAGGCAGTTCTATAAGCCCACAATGCATCATCGAGCTTCTTAGACCAATTCTTTCTAGACATGTTGACAGTATTTTGCAGAATTAGTTTAATCTCTCTGTTGCTTAGCTCTACTTGACCACTAGACTGAGGGTGATAGGGAGACGCAATTTTGTGGTTAACATCGTACTTAGCAAGCGTTTTACGGAAAGCACCATGAATGAAGTGTGAACCACCATCGGTCATTAGATATCTAGGGACTCCAAATCTCGGGAAGATAACTTCTTTCAGCATCTTGATAGAGGTGTTGTGATCAGCACTACTAGTGGGGATAGCTTCTACCAACTTAGTGACGTAATCAATATCAACTAAGATATGCGTATACCCGTTGGATTTTGGAAAAGGTCCCATATAATCAAAGCCCCAAACATCAAATGGTTCAATGACAAGTGAATAGTTCATAGGCATTTCCTGACGTTTGCTAATATTACCTATTCTTTGACATTCGTCACAAGACAAGACAAATTTACGGGCATCCTTGAAGAGAGTGGGCCAATAGAAACCTGATTGCAATACCTTGTGTGCAATTCTGTCTCCCGCATGGTGTCCTCCGTAGGCCTCGGAGTGACACTTCTGTAGGATCTGTCCATGTTCATGTTCAGGTACACAATGTCTAATAACACCATCTACTCCTTCCTTATAAAGGTGAGGATCATCCCAAAAGTAGTGTCTCAAGTCAAAGGAGAATTTCTTCTTTTGCTGGTACGTGAAACTATATGGTATGTATTTGGCAACGATATAGTTTGCATAATCAACATACCAGGTGCACTACGTGAAGCACTAATGACATTCAATTTCTCATGGGTAAAGCTATCATCAATAGGTTGTGGGTCATCAAGAACTTTCTCCAACCTAGACAAGTTATCTGCTACGGGGTTATCAGCACCCTTTCTGTCGACAACGTGCAAATCAAATTCTTGTAGCAAGAGAACCCATCTGATAAGTCTAGGTTTAGTGTCCTTCTTCTCCATGAGGTACTTAATAGCCGCATGATCAGTGTGAATAGTGACTTTGGAGTCAACTATGTAAGACCTGAACTTTTTACATGCAAACACGACTGCTAAAAATTCCTTCTCCGTAGTAGCATAGTTTTCTGGGCATTGTCTAGAGTTTTACTAGCGTAGTGAATAACATTCAACTTCTTATCAACTCTTTGCCCTATAACAGCACCAACAGCATAATCACTAGCGTCACACATGATTTCAAAAGGTAAGTTCCAATCAGGTGGTTGAACAATAGGTGCAGTTATCATAGCCCTCTTAAGTATTTCGAAGGCTTCCTCACAATCATCGTCAAAAACAAAAGGAATATCCTTTTGCAAGAGATTGGTAAGAGGCCTAGAAATCTTAGAGAAGTCTTTAATGAACCTTCTATAGAAACCAGCATGACCAAGGAAACTTCTTATACCTTTGATATCTGTGGGGTATGGCATTTTCTCGATTGCGTCAACCTTAGCCTTATCGACTTCAATACCTCTTTCAGAACTTTTATGTCCTAAAACGATGCCTTCATTAACCATAAAGTGGCACTTCTCCCAATTCAAGACAAGATTGGTGTCTTTACATCTCTGTAAGACTCGATCAAGGTTGCTGAGGCAATCATCAAAGGAAGACCCGTAAATAGAGAAGTCATCCATGAAAACCTCGACAATCTTTTCACAAAAGTCAGAGAATATAGCCATCATACATCTTTGAAAGGTGGCAGGTGCATTACATAAGCCAAAAGGCATACGTCTATAAGCAAAGGTACCGAAAGGGCATGTGAAAGTGGTTTTCTCCTGATCAGATTGTGCAACTGCTATTTGGGAGAAACCAGAATAACCGTCTAGAAAGCAGAAGTGTGTGTGTTTGGATAGTCTTTCTAGCATTTGGTCGATAAAAGGAAGAGGGTAATGATCTTTCCTAGTGGCCTTATTCAACTTCCTAAAATCAATCACCATCCTATAGCCAGTAATAATCCTCTGTGGGATCAACTCATCCTTATCGTTAGGGACAACGGTAATGCCTCCCTTCTTAGGAACGCAATCCACCGGACTCACCCAACCGCTATGAGCAACAGGATAGATAATACCCGCTTCCAGGAGCTTTAGTATTTCTTTTCTCACTACTTCTTTCATCTTAGGATTTAAGCTCCTTTGATGAGCAGCGACTGGTTTGAAATAAGGATCAGTTTTAATCTTATGCTGGCATAGAGTGGGAGTAATGCCCTTAAGATCATCAAGAGTATATCCAATAGCAGCACGGTGCTTCCTCAGAGTTTTTAGTAGCTTCTTTTCTTCATGCTCTAAGAGGCTAGCACTAATAATGACAGGATATATCTCCTTTTCATCAAGATAAGCATACTTAAGAGTATCAGGCAACTGTTTAAGCTCGAACACAGGATCACCCTTTGGTGGAGGTGGATCCCCAAGCAGTTCAACATGCAAGTTATTCTGAAGGATAGGATATTGTTCTAAGAAAACTCTATCTATCTCATCCCTTTCATCCATATGCATATCATTTTCATGCTCAAGCAAGTATTGCTCTAAGGGATCAGTAGGAGGCACGACAATAGAAGCTAAGGCAATAGTTTCATCCCTACTAGGCAACTCCTTTTCATGAGGTTTTCTACCAAACTTGGAGAAATTGAACTCATGTGACACACCTTCAAAGCCAACAGTGACAGTTTGCTTCTCACAGTCAATATGAGCATTGACGGTGTTGAGGAAAGGTCTACCAAATATGATGGGACAAAAGCTATCTTGTGCGGTAGCAAGAACGAGGAAATCAGCAGGATACTTTGTTTTACCACACAAGACTTCAACATCCCTAACAATTCCCACAGGGCAGATAGTATCTCTATTGGCAAGCTGAATAGTGACATCAATAGGCTCTATCTCAACAGGTGCAATCTCATCTTTGATTTCATCGTATAAGGATTGAGGTATTGCACTAACACTAGCACCCACGTCACATAAACCATGATAACAATGATCTCCTATCTTAACAGAAACCACAGGCATGCCAACAACAGGCCTATGTTTGTCTCTAACGTGAGGTTTAGCAATTCTAGCAGCATCTTCACAGAAGTGAATATTATGTCCCTCAACTTCGTCGCACAGAAGATCTTTGATAATAGCAATGCTAGGTTCAACTCTAATTTGCTCAGGGGGTGTAGGTGTTCTAATGTAGCCTCTACGTATCACAGTTGAAGCTTTAGAATGACCCTTTATCCTAACAGGGAAAGGTGGTCTCTCAATGTAAGCACTGGGAACCACAGGATCATTATAGGCAATGACTTTCTCTTCAACTGGAGTGGGTTTAACTACATTGACTTCTAAAGGAGGAGGATATTTAAACCACTTCTCTTTGGGGAGATCAATATGGGTAGCAAAGGATGCACACAATGAAGCTACTATCTCAGAGTCAAGTCAATACTTAGCGCTAAAGTCACAAAAAGTATTTGCCTCAACAAAGGATTTAACGCAATCAAACGTGAAAGTCATACTTGACTCCTTACCTTCTTCAAGCTCCCAATCTTCAGAGTTGCGTTTAATTCTCTCCAATAAATTCCACTTGAAGTCAATATCTATCTTCATAAAAGAACCAGTACAAGAAGTATCAAGCATGGTGCGATCATCATGAGAAAGTCGAGCATAGAAGTTCTGAATGATAATTTCTCTCAAGAGCTCATGATTGGGGCATGAATATAGCATTGATTTAAGCCTCCCCCAAGCTTGAGCGATGCTTTCTCTATCACGAGGCCAAAAATTATAAATATAATTCCGATCACGATGTACTAAATGCATAGGATAAAACTTTTGATGAGATTCCAATTTCAACCGATTGTAGTCCCATGATCCAGTATCATCACATAGCCTATACCATGTCAACGCCTTATCCTTCAAAGATAAAGGAAAGACCTTCTTCTTGACCTCATCCTCGGGCACACCTGCAAGCTTAAATAAACCACAAACCTCATCTACATAGATTAGATGCAAGTCTGGATGTGATGTTCCATCTCCTGTAAAAGGATTAGCCAGCAGTTTCTCAAGCATACCCGAAGGAAATTCAAAGAAAATATTTTTAGTAGGTGCAGCATGTTGAGGAGAAAATTTTTGTGCTTCCGTTGGAGGTGAAGATACCCCGAACAAGCGCCTCAAAGGATTAGTATCCATAGTGACAAGTGACAACAAATTTCAGCACACTATATGAATGTTTCCTTACCAAGTTCCACTTACCAAAGGTGCTTCACTCCCCGGCAACGGCGCCAGAAAAGATTATTGATGACCCACAAGTATAGCGGATTAATCGTAGTCCTTTAGATAAGTAAGAGTCTCGAATCCAACGAGGAGCAGAAGGATCTGACAAGTGGTTTTCAACAAGGTAAAATCTGCAGGCACTGAAATTGTCGGTAACAAGTGATTGTGTGGTGAGATGATTCGTAGCAAGCAACAAGTAACAAAATTATCAACGGTGCAGCAAAGTGGCCCAATCCTTTTTGTAGCAAGGTACAAGCCTGGACAAAGTCTTATAGGAGGAAAAACGCTGCCGAGGACACACGGGAATTTCTGTCATGCTAGTTTTCATCAAGTTCATATGATTCGCGTTCGTTACTTTGATAGTTTGATATGTGGGTGGACCGGCGCTTGGGTACTGACCTTACTTAGACAAGCATACCACTTATGATTAACCCCTCTCGCAAGCATCCGCAACTACAAAAGAAGAATTAAGACAAAGTCTAACCATAGCATTAAACTTGTGGATCCAAATTAGCCCCTTACGAAGCAACGCATAAACTAGGGTTTAAGCTTCTGTCACTCTAGCAACCCATCATCTACTTAGTACTTCCCAATGCCTTCCTCTAGGCCCAAATAATGGTGAAGTGTTATGTAGTCGACGTTCACATAACACCACTAGAGGAAAAACAACATACAACATATCAAATTACCGAACGAATACCAAATTCACATGACTACTATTAGCATGACTTATCCCATGTCCTCAGGAACAAAAGTAACTACTCACAAAGCATAATCATATTCATGACCAGAGGGGTAATGAGGATCACCAAGGATCTGAACATAAACTCTTCCACCAAGTAATCCAACTAGCATCAACTACAAAGAGTAATCAACACTACTAGCAACCTTACAAGTACCAATCGGAGTCGCGAGACGGAGATTGGTTACAAGTGATGAACTAGGGATTGGAGAGGAGATGGTGCTGATGAAGATGTTGATGAAGATGCCTCCCCTTCGATGAGAGGAGTGTTGGTGATGACGATGGCAACGATTTCCCCCTCCGGGAGGGAAGTTTCCCCGGCAGGATCGTCCTGCCGGAGCTCTAGATTGGTTCTGCTCAAGTTCCGCCTTGTGGTGGCGGTGAAACCATGAAAAAGCTTCTCCTTGATTTTTTTTTGGACGAAACCCTGCATATAGCAAAAGAGGGGAGTAAGTGGGCCAGTGGGCTGCCCACAAGCCCTCATGGCGCGGCCTGGGGGGTGGCCGCGCCGTGCAGGCTTGTGGGCTCCCCCTGGTGCCCCTCTAGCACTTCTTCAGCCCAGTATTTTTGATAAATCGGGAAAAAATCCTCGTTGATTTTTACGGCGTTTGGAGTTGCGCATAATAGGTATCTCAAACTTGCTCCACTTTCAGGACAAAATTCCAGTTGTCGGTATTCTCCCTCTTCATGTAAACCTTGCAAAATAAGGGAGAAAAGGCATAAGAATTGTACCGTGAAGTGAAATAACTGCCCAAGAAGCGAAAAATATCAACATGAAAACATGATGCAAAATGGACGTATCAGTTATGAGTGTGAAACGGTTGTAGCACATCTTACTAAGGTGAATGATATAGCCACCTTATTCACGAATGAGGAAAAAAATCGCCATTACTATAACCTTAAGTTGTTTCCTTTCTCGCTAAAGGGTGATGCTAAGACTTCGTTTACTTCTCTTGCTCATGGTTGTGTGCGTAGTCCCAGGATATGATATACTACTTCTCTGAGAAATATTTTCTTGCCCATAAGAAACAAGCTGCCTTGCATGATATATATAACTTTGTGCAAGTTAAAGAAGAGAGTCTCCCACAAGCTTGGGGGAGGCTTGTTGAGTTACTGAATGCTTTGCCTGATCACCCTCTTGAAAAGAATGAAATACTTGATATCTTTTATAATGGACTAACTGATGCTTCTAGGGACCACCTAGATAGATGTGTTGGTTGTGTTTTCACGGAACGAACTGTGGAACAAGCTGAAATTCTATTGAATAATATCTTGAGCAGCGATAATGCTTGGACTATTCCCGAACCACCTCCGAAGCCAACTCCGAAGAAAAGAGGTATTCTATTCCTCGGTCCTGAATATATGCAAGAAGCCAAGAAATCTATGCAAGAGAAAGGTACTAAATCTGAAGATGTTAAGAATCTACCTCCTATCGAAGAAATACATGGTCTTGATAACCCGACACAGGTAGTAGAGGTAAATTCTCTTCGTAGATTCAATGAGAGTGATATTCCTTATGATAAACCTGCTAGCTTATGGTTAGATGAATTTGATAACTTTGTTGCCAAATAACAAAGTTTCAATGATTATGTTAGCAGACAATTGGAACAAAACGCTCGCATGATTAATCATATAAGTGCTTGTGTGGATAGAAGTGTCAATGATCTTAAGCTTTTGAGTAAACATGCCTCTATGGTCACTCCTCAAGTAGAACAAGTACTTAAGGCTCAAAATGACTTGCTCAATGAGTTGAATGACAATTCTGTTAGAGTCGTCACTTGAGGTGGTAGAATGATTCGGGAACCTTTGTATCCTGAGGGCCATCCTAAGAGAATTGGACAAGATTCTCAAGGAGTTAGCACTGATGCACCTAGTCATCCTGGTAATAGGAAGAAAAAGAAAGATGATAGGAACTTGCATGCTAGCAAACATGTTGCTGCTACACCTGAGAATCCAAATGATGTCTCTGTTTCTGATGCCTAAACACAATATGGTGATGAACATGAGCCTAGTGATAATATTGATAGTGGTGTTCATGTTGATGCTCAACCTAGTAATGATAAGGATGTGGGGATTGAACCTGTTGTTGATCTTGACAACCCACAACCTAAGAACAGGAGATATGATAAGAATGACTTCATTGCTAGGAGGCATGGTAAAGAAAGAGAACCATGTGTTCAGAAACCCATGCCCTTTCCTCCCAAACCATCCAAGAAAAAGGATGATGAGGATTTTGAGCGCTTTATTGAAATGATTAGACATGTCTTTCTACAAATGCGTTTGACAGATATGCTAAGTACATGAAAGATATTGTGACTAATAAAAGGAAGATACCTGAGGACGAGATTTCTACCATGCTTGCTAATTACACCTTCAAGGGTGGAACTCCTAAGAAACTAGGTGATCCCGGAGTGCCCACTATACCTTGCTCCATTAAAGGATATTATGTTAGAACTGCTCTATGCGATCTTGGAGTTGGTGTTAGTGTTATGCCTCTCTCTCTCTTTATCATAGACTTGAATTGGATAAGTTGACACCCACTGAAATATATTTGCAAATGGCCGACAAATCAACTTCTTTTCCTATCGGCATTTGCGAGGATGTGCCTGTTGTGGTTGCTAACGTTACTATCTTAACAGACTTTGTTATTCTAGATATTCCTGAGGATGATGCCATGCCGGTCATCCTTGGAAGACCCTTTTTAAACATTACAGGGGCTGTTATTGATAGCAACAAAGGCAATATCACTTTCCATGTTAATGGTAATGAGCACGCGGTGCACTTTCCGAAGAAACAATATCGAGTACATTGCATCAATGCTATTGAAAGAACTTCATCAATTCTTATTGGGAGCTTTGAATGCCCTATACCTACTGTCAAGATGAAGTATGATTTACTTGTTGGGGATATGCACATCCCCGTTGAGGTAACTGCTGCGGCAACAAAAGTCCTTCCCTGGCGCTTAGGAATTCTTCTTGTTACTTCTCTGATTTGCATTGGTTTTTCCCTTGAAGAGGAAAGGGTGATGCAGCATAGGAGCAGTAAGTATTTCCCTCAGTTGAGAACCAAGGTATCAATCCAGAAGGAGGGCCTTGTCAAGTCCAAAGTACCTACGCAAACACAAACAAACTTGCACCCAATGCTTCAAAGGGGTTGTCAATCCCTCCAAGATTGTTTGCAAAAGTGAGATCTGAAGGCGAAAAGTGTAAGGCTGAAAATATGGTGTGGAGTATACCCTGGGGAATATTTGGGAGTTTATAGGCGCAAGATCTAGGTCAGGGGACCTCCAGGGGGCCCAGAAGCCTACATGGCGTGGCCCCCTGGCCGCGGGGTGGGGGGTTGTGGGGCCCGTGGGGCTCTTCTGGCTTGGCCCCCAAGCTCTCCGATCTTCCGTTCCAGAAAAAATCTTTTCGGGAATTTTCTTCCGTTTGGACTCCGTTTCAAAATCTCCTCTGAAAGGGGTCAAAAACATGGAAAAAAACAAGAACTGGCACTTGGCACCGAGTTAATAAGTTAGTCCCAGAAAATAAATAAAAGGCATGCAAAACATCCCAAGTTTGACAAGATAATAGCATGAAACCATCAAAAATTATAGATGCGTTGGAGACGTATCAAGCATCCGCAAGCTTAACTCCTGCTCGTCCTCGAGTAGGGAAGTGATAAAGAACAAATTTTTGATGTGGAATGCTACCTAGCATAGTTGTCCTTTGCAACTTCTTTCACGTGGCATGAATATTCAGATTTGTATGATTCGAAACAATAGTTTGCTATTGACATGAAAACAATAATACTTCAAGCAAACTAGCAAAGTAATCATGAAATTTCAAAATAACAAGGCCAAAGAAAGTTATCCCTACAAAATCATATAGTCTGGCTATGCTCCATCATCCTGACACAACAAATGTAAATCATGCACAACCCCGGAATTGGCCAAGTAATTGTTTTCACACTCTTACTTTCTCGAACTTTTTATAACTATCACGCAATACATGAGCGCGAGCCATGGATATAGCACTATAGGTGGAATAGAGTGTGGTGGTGGTTGTGAGACAAAAAGGAGGAGATGGTCACATTGACTCGGCGTATCAATAGGCCATGGAGATGCCCATTAATAGATATCAACGTGAATGAGTAGGGATTTCCATACAAAAGATGCACTAGAGCTATAAGTATGTGAAAGCTCAAGGGAAAACTAGTGGGCGTGCATCCAACTTGCTTGCTCACGAAGACCTAGGGCAATTTTAGGAAGCCCATCATTGGAAGATACAAGTCAATTTATGAAACGAAGATTCCCACTAGCATATGGTAGTGACAAAGCAAGAAGCTCTCAATCATGAAGAACATGGTGCTATCATGAAGCACAAGTGTGGAAAAAGATAGTAGCATTGTCCCTTCTCTCTTTTTCTCTCATTTCCCTTTTTCTTTTTTGGGCTCTTAGGCCTCTCTTTTTTCTTTTCTCTTTTTTTTGTTTTTGGGCTCTTTGGCCTCTTTTTTTATTTCCTCACATGGGACAATGCTCTAATAATGATGATCATCACAATTTTAGTTACTCAAAGCTCAAAAATCACAATGATGATGACTCCATAGGAAATGCCTCCGGCAGTGTACCGGGATGTGCAACGATCTAGTATGATCACGCAACGGCAATATGAAAGTGACGGCACAAGTTATTAGATGGAACGGTGGTGGTTGCATGGCAATATATCTCGGAATGGCTATGAAAATGCCATAGTAGGTAGGTATGGTGGCTGTTTTGAGGAAGGAATTTGGTGGGTTTGTGCATCGGCAAGAATTGCGCGGCGCTAGAGAGGCTAGCAATGGTGGAAGGTGAAAGTGCATCTATACCATGGACTCAACATTAGTCATAAAGAACTCACATACTTGTTGCAAAAGTTTTTATTAGTAATCGAAACAAAGTTCTAAACACATACTTCGTGGGGAAGGGTTGGTAGGTGTAAACCATCGCGCGATCCCGACCTCAACACAAAGGATGACAATCAATAGATCAATTATGCTCCAACTTCCTAACATAGCGGTTCACCATACGTGCATGCTACGGGAATCACTAACTTCCACACAAGTATTTCTAGATTCACAACACCCTACTAACATAACTCTCAATATTACCGAATTTGTGTCTCAAAACTAATTGAGAGGAATCGAAACTTCTCTTTCTACTCAATGCTCATGAAGATGGAGGTTTTTGCATCCTCTTTGGGTACCTAGCACATGAGACTTATTTCATAGCATAAGCCAACTACCAAATCATGCACCGTCATCTAGCTCAAAAGATATAAGTGAATCACAAGAGCAAAAGTGTCTAGCTCAAAAGATATAAGTGAAGCACTAGAGCAAAAGTATCTAGCTCAAAAGATATAAGTGAAGCACAATGAGCATTCTAGCAAAATCACGATGATTGCATGTCTCTCTCTCTCAAAAAAGAGTGCAGCAAGGATGATTGTGACAAAAAAAAAGACTCCTATAATACAAGACGCTCCAAGCAAAACACATATCATGTGGTGAATAAAAATATAGCTCCAAGTAATGTTACCGATAGATTGAAGACGAAAGAGGGGTTGCCTTCCCGGGGCATCCCCAAGCTTAGGCTTTTTGGTGTCCTTGAATTTGTTTTGGGGGGCCATGGGCATCCCCAAGCTTGAGCTCTTTCCACTCCTTATCTCTTTGTCCGTGAGAACGTTACCCAAAACATGAAAACTTCACGACACAAAACTTACACATAAACTTGTGATAACATTAGTACAAGAAAACAAACTACGACTTCTTTTGGTACTGAAGCAAACTTGAATTCCATCCATATTGATGATAGGCTACTGTATTCTCACTTTTCCATGGCTAGTACCCCCCGATACTAACCATAGTTTCATCAAAACAAGCAACCAACTCAACAAAAACAGAATCTGTCAAAAACAGACCAGTCTGTAGCACTCTGTATGCTTCGTATACTTATGGTACCTCAAAAATCTGAAACATTATGACGGTCTTCGGAAAAAGCATATCAATCAGCAGCAATAAGAATCAACTCAAAAGCTCTTTCTTAAAAAAATGAAAAATCACCTCGTGAGCGAAAAGTCTCTGTCTTTTTCCAGCAAGATCAAACGACCATTACCAAGACCAGTCATAAAGGTTTTGCTTGGCTCAAACACAAAAAGAAACACAAAAAACACAATCACAACAGAATTGTGAAAGTTTGGACGCAACAAAACAGAAAGAAAAAAGATAAATTCATTGGGTTGCCTCCCAGCAAGCGCTATTGTTTAACGCCCTCAGCTAGGCATAGTAGCGATAGAATCACGTATCGTCGTCTTTGGTGCTCAAACCATAAGTAGCCCTCATCATGGATTCATAAGGAAATCTTATTTTCTTTATAGGAAAGTGTTCCATGCCATTCCTTAAAGGAAATTGAAATCTAATATTCCCTTCCTTCATATCGATGATAGCACCGATAGTCCTTAGGAAAGGTCTGCCAAGAATAATAGGGCATGTAGGATTGCAATCAATGTCAAGCACAATGAAATACACGGGTACATAGTTCCTATTTGCAATAATAAGAACATCATTGATCCTTCCCATGGGTTTCTTGATAGTAGAATCAGCAAGATGCAAATTAAGAGAACACTCTTCAATCTCATTAAAACCCAGAATATCACATAAAGACTTTGGAATCGCAGAAACACAAGCACCCAAATCACACAAAGCATTGCACTCATAGTTTTTGATTTTGATTTTGATGGTAGGTTCCCACTCATCATGAAGCTTTCTAGGGATAGAGACTTCCAATTCTAGTTTCTCTTCAAGAGCTTTTATCATAGCTTCGACGATATGATCGGTAAAGGCTTTGTTTTGTCTATAAGCGTGCGGAGAGTTTAGCATGGATTGCATCAAAGAAATGCATTCAATCAAGGAGCAACTATCATAATTGAATTCCTTGAAATCCACGGTAGTAATTTCATTACTACTCCAAGTTTTAACGTCTTCTACTCCACTTTTAACGCTTTTAGCATCAAGATAGATGGACTCCGAATCATTGGGGCACTTTTCAACCAAAGTGGATTCATATCCAGCCCCATAATTATTAGGTTTGACACAAGAAAACAAAGATTCAATGGGAGTCACACCAATCACTTTAAGATCTTCGTGATTCTCATCACGAGAACACGCCTTTTTAAGCCATTCATGTCTAGCACGAATTTGGGCGGTTCTTTCTTGGATCTCAATCATGGAAACACGCATAGCTTTCAAAGTTTCATCCATGTTGATTTTGGGAGGAGCACATATAACTTTCAAAGCATCAACATCACAAGAAATCCTATCAACGCTCTTAGACAAATCGTCAATTTTGAGTAGTTTTTCCTCTATGGACGCATTGAAAATATTTTGAGAGTTGATGAACTCTTTGATATTACTCTCTAGATCATAGGGTAATCTATTGTAATTCCCATGGGTATTGTTGTAGGAGTTGCCAAAGTTATTAGAGGAGTTACTAGGAAACGGCCTAGGAACATAGTTTCCCCTAAAAGCGTTGTTGTTGCCAAAATTATTCCTACCAACAAAATTTATGTCCAAGCTAGCGTTGCTACTCTCAATCAAAGAAGACAAAGGCAAATCATTAGGATCCAAAAGAGCACTTCTACTAGCAACCAAATTCATTAACTCGTCCATCTTAGCACTCAACGAGTTAATTTATTCTATAGCGTGTACCTTCTTACTAGTAGGTGACCTTTTAGTGTGCCACTGAGAGTAGTTCGTCATGATGTTGTCTAAGAGCTTTGTGACTGAACGTTCCACCTGAGGCGGAGTCCAAGATATTTCTAGAAGCAAAATTCAAGCCAACGTAAAAGATTTGAATAATCATCCAAAGGCTCAAGCCATGAGCGGGACAATTTCTAATCATTAATTTCATTCTCTCCCAAGCTTGTGCAACATGCTCATGATCAAGTTGCTTCAAATTCATGATATCATTACGGAGAGAGATGATCTTAGCCGGCGGAAAATACTTGGACATATAAGCATCTTTGCACTTATCCCAAGAATCGATACTATTTTTGGGCAAAGAAGAAAACCAAGTTTTTGCGCGATCTCGCAACGAGAAAGGAAAAAGCTTTAATTTAATCACGTCATTATCCACATCTCTTTTCTTTTGCATATCGCAAAGCTCAATGAAGGTATTGAGATGGGATGCGGCATCTTCACTAGGAAGGCCAGAGAATTGCTCTTTCATAACAAGATTCAGCAAAGCGGCATTGATTTCGTATGACTCCGCACTAGTGGCGGGAGCAATCGGAGTACTAATAAAATCATTATTATTAGTATTCGAGAAGTCACAAAGCTTGGTGTTTTCGTTCATGGTGACTTCAGCAAGCAAGAAAGCACATGAGCAAACAAAAATCGGGCGAGAAAAAGGGGCGAACGAAAAGGCGAACGAAAAAGGCAAATTGGTGAAGTGGGGGAGAGGAAAACGAGAGGCAACTGGCAAACAAAGTAAATGCAAGAGATGAGTTTGTGACACCTACTTGGATGAGTTCTTGACTTGATCTTCCTCCCCGGCAACGGTGCCAGAAATTGGCACGTTGACAGGAGACTATTCTTGACTTGATCCTCCTCCCCGGCAACGGTGCCAGAAATTCTTCTGCTGCGGCAACAAAAGTCCTTCCCTGGCGCTTAGGAATTCTTCCTGTTACTTCTCTTATTTGCATTGGTTTTTCCCTTGAAGAGGAAAGGGTGATGCAGCACATGAGCAGTAAGTATTTCCCTCAGTTGAGAACCAAGGTATCAATCCAGAAGGAGGGCCTCGTCATGTCCAAAGTACCTGCGCAAACACAAACAAACTTGCACCCAACGATTCAAAGGGGTTGTCAATCCCTTCAAGATTGTTTGCAAAAGTGAGATCTGAAGGCGGAAAGTGCAACAAAGTGAAAAGTGTAAGGCTGAAAATATGGTGTGGAGTAGACCCTGGGGGCCATAGTGTTGACTAGAGGCTTCTCTCAAAATAGCAAATATCACGGTGGGTGAACAAATTACTGTCGAGAATTGATAGAACCGCGCAAAGTCATGACGATATCTAAGGCAATGATCTAGCATATAGGCATCACGTCCGAAACAAGTAGACCGATACTTTCTACATCTACTACTATTACTCCACACATCGACCGCTATCCAGCATGCATCTAGTGTATTGAGTTCATGACGAACAGAGTAACGCTTTAAGCAAGATGACATGATGTAGAGGGATAATCTCAAACCAATCATGAAAACCCCATCTTTTTAACCTTGATGGCAACAACATGATACGTGCCTCGCTACCCCTTCTGTCATTGGGTGAGGTCACCGCACGGTATGAACCAAAAACCAAGCACTTCTCCCATTGCAAGAATCATAGATCTAGTTGGCCAAACAAAACCCACAACTCGAAGAGAATTACAAGATATGAAATCATGCATAAGAGAGATCAGAAGAAACTCAAATAAGATTCATAGATAATCTGATCATAAATCCACAATTCGTCAGATCTCGACAAACACACCGCAAAAGAAGATTACATCGGATAGATCTCCATGAAGATCATGGAGAACTTTGTATTGAAGATCCAAGAGAGAGAATAAGCCATCTAGTTACTAGCTATGGACCCGTAGGTCTATGGTGAACTACTCACGCATCATTGGAGAGGTCATGGTGTTGATGGAGAAGCCTTCCGTGTCCGAATCCCCCCTCCGGCAGGGCACCAGGACGTGCCCCAGATGGGATCTTGCGGAGACAGAAGCTTGCGGCGGTGAAAAAGTGATTACGATGCTCCCCTGATTTTTTTGGGAATATTTGGGAATTTATAGGCGCAAGATCTAGGTCAGGGGACCTCCAGGGGGCCCACAAGCCTGCATGGTGCAGCCCCCCTGGCCGCGGGGTGGGGGCTTGTGGGGCCTCTGGGGCTCTTCTGGCTTGGCCCCCAAGCTCTCCGATCTTCTTCCGTTCCAGAAAAAAATCTTTTCGAAGATTTTCTTCCCTTTGGACTCTGTTTCAAAATCTCCTCTGAAAGGGGTCAAAAACATGGAAAAAACAGGAACTGGCACTTGGCACTGAGTTAATAAGTTAGTCCCAGAAAATAAATAAAAGGCATGCAAAACATCCCAAGTTTGACAAGATAATAGCATGAAACCATCAAAAATTATAGATACGTTGGAGACGTACCAGTAACCTAGTGATTATTCGAAAATTCTCCGGTTTTATGCGATTCGAAAAAGTTTGTTAAGGAGACTTGATCAACCTCATTGACAGATTTATTTTGATGACCATGAGAAGGATGAATCTAGGAGTCACAACCTTCTGTTCCGAACTTTTACCTTCTATTGTTTAGAAGAAAAATGATAAATTTAGCTTTATTTTTCTATCTTCTACTTTTTCCATCCCTTAGAAAAGTGTCCCGAAAATAAAAGTTCTTCAAATGCCCTGAAATTCAAGTATAATTTTTTCTGGAATTTTTGAAAATTTCTAAGATAGAAAGCTAGTCACGGGGATGCACCAGTGGGCCACAAGCCCAGGAGGCGCGGGCACCCCCCTGGCCGCGCGTGGCAGGCTTGTGGGTCCCACGTGGCCCCCTCCACTTATTCCAGCTCCCATCTCCTTCTCCTACCTCCAGAAAAAATCATTCCATAGCTCAAACCCGTGTTCTTGCTCTTCTTGCTGCTTTTTTTGATCTCCTTGTGCAAACCTCATTCACCAAACTGTTTTGGGGGAATTGTTCCTTGGTATGTGACTCCTCCATTGGTCCAATTAGTTTTTGCTCTAGTACTTTATTCGTTGCATATTTTTGCTACCTTGGTGACCCGGTTCTTGAGCTTTGCATGCTAATTTTAGCTGGTCCCAAGTAGTTTTGATGCATGATACGGTTCTAGGCACTTGTAGGAGTAGTTGCTATGAGTTTTGTTGAGCCTTGTTCACTTTTATTTTGAGTCACTAAAATTTTCAGAAAAATAAGATGTTCAGGAGAAACTATCATGGTGGTTCCTCAAGCAAAAGGGGTCCCCGTCTCTCGATTCAGGAGCCCGATCCTTATCAGTCGAGGAACGCACAGGTACAACCATGTGAATGGCCTTCCGATGAATTCATGATTGATGTAGGTTTCAAGGACGAGTTTGATACATTTGTTCACAACGCCGGGCTCAAAGAATTCATCTCCAACAAATGCGAACAATATACTACACTCACTGCATCTTTCGTTCGTAGATTCAAATTTTCAGTTGGTCGTGACTCATCCATACTGTTTGATCTTTATGACAAATCTTATACCATGGATTTAGAGGATTTTAATAGAATTTGCAAGATACCTGATTGGGGTAGTCTCAATGATCCTCCTAAGTCTTCGGTTAGAGATTTTATCTCTAGTATAACTTTTGGAGAAACTAGAGATATTACGCAGGCTACCATGGGGAGCATTCATTTTCCTGCCTTACATTACTTTGCCCTCTTCATAGGTAGATGCATTAACGGCAAGATTGAGCATTGTCACCTCTGAGACCTGGCCTTAGTATTCTTAAGAGCGCAGTGACGGGTGATAGAAGTTTCAACATGGGAGCTATAATCACGAGGAGGCTAAATAATAATGCTAATGAAGGGGATTTCTTTGGTGGAATCTATGCCACTCGCATAGCAAATTTTCTTGGAGTACCCATCCGCGAAGGAGATCCCCCGCTCCATACAGCTTTCCTTGATCGCGCTGCTATGACACGTTATTAGTTCGGTGAGAGGGATAATGAATCCCTCCTATACCGCTTAATATTTAACCGACAACGTGTTCTCCATATTACCGTTCCTGCTCCTGCCTTCTTTCACTTTCAGGTAAAACAGAGATATTACATAACCAGAGGAGAGGCAGAGGAGTATGAGAGGGAGCCAAAGGTTGCTTGCCTCCGTGAGGCAGCTATTCAGGCGGTAGCTGCCACATTCCCGTACAACCCCCATTATGATTTTGGATATCGCCCGGACCAGCCGTGGGAGTAGACCAACTTAGGCCAAAAGCCTAAGCTTGGGGGAGTACGTGTTTCTCACCGACTTTATATTCATAATCACACTTTCACTTCGATAGTCGGTGTTCACACCTTGCCATTGTATCATCCATGCTATTTTATTTCTTTTTCTCGCTTCCTTCTCGTGTGTTTGTTTAAATTGAGAAAAACAAAAAAATAGTTGCAAGTTTACTTTCCATCTTGCTTAGTGGTGTTTAAAAAAGGAAAACCCAGAAAGATTTTCCCGTTCTTCTTTTGCTTGTTGGGAGCTTTCCTGTGTAAATAGTTTTCTTTTTCTTTGGGTCAAGGTAGAAGACCATGGTTAAAATGTTTAGTGACTCTCACATGCATATATGTTTATCCGTCAAAGAGCCATATTACTTTGTCTTCTCCTCCGTGTTTTCTTGCAGATTCCAGCTTAGTCCAATGCACGAACACTCTCATTATTATCCACATCATTTGGTCGTGCAAGTGAAAGGCAATAATGACGATATATGATGAAGTGACTGAGCCTGGAAAAGCTGGTATGAACTCGACCTATTTTGTTTTTGCAAATATGCCTAGCTCTTCATTCCTAATTTAGCTTTGTTATGAGAGAAACATGTTTGCAATGACAACTTAGAGATCATAGCTTCTGATGCCATGCTTAATTAGCTACGAGCTTATAATGGTTTGTCTTGGATGCCAACATGAATTTCAAGATGATTATGAGGTAGTATGATAGGATGGTATCCTCCTTTGAATGATTCAAGTGGTTTGACTTGGCACATGTTCACGCATGTAGTTGAAACAAAATCAACATAGCCTCTATGATATTCATGTTTATGGTGAATTATATCCTACTCATGCTTGCACTCAATGTTGGTTAATTTCAATTCTTATTGATGACTCTTGTCGCTCTCTAGTTGGTCGCTTCCCAGTCTTTTGCTAGCCTTCACTTGTACTAAGCGGGAATACTGCTTGTGCATCCACTTCTATAAACCCAAAGTTGTTCCATATGAGTCCACCATACCTACCTATATGCGGTATTTACCTGCCGTTCCAAGTAAATTTGCATGTGCCACTCTCTAAATCTTCAAGTAATAATCTGTTTTGTATGCCCGAACCGCTCATGTGGTGACAAGGGGCGGTCAGTATCTTCCATGCTAGGCGTGTTATCCTCGATACGTGTTTATTCACTATCACTCACGAGAAAGGGGCCGGTAATTGGAATGCCCAGTTCCATGCTCAAATCAAAAATATAATTGCAAACAAAACTCCCCTTGGATTGTTGTTGGTATGGACGGCACCCGAGGATTCAGCTAGTCATGGAGTGTGGTTGATCGATGGTGGGGGAGTCAAAACTTTACTTTTTTGTTTGGCAACTGTTGGAAATATGCCCTAGAGGCAATAATAAATTAGTTATTATTATATTTCTTAGTTCATGATAATCTTTTATTATCCATGCTATAATTGTATTGATTGGAAACACAATACTTGTGTGGATACATAGACAAAACACTGTCCCTAGTAAGCCTCTAGTTGACTAGCTCGTTGATCAAAGATGGTCAAGGTTTCCTGGCCATAGGCAAGTGTTGTCACTTGATAAC
Organism: Hordeum vulgare subsp. vulgare; assembly: GCF_904849725.1. Taxonomy (NCBI): domain Eukaryota; kingdom Viridiplantae; phylum Streptophyta; class Magnoliopsida; order Poales; family Poaceae; genus Hordeum; species Hordeum vulgare. The sequence continues at coordinate 73,341,414 of NC_058518.1, forward strand.
GGGATCACATCATTAGGAGAATCATGTGATGGACTAGACCCAAACTAATAGACGTAGCATGTTGATCGTGTCATTTTGTTGCTACTGTTTTCTGCGTGTCAAGTATTTGTTCCTATGACCATGAGATCATATAACTCACGGACACCGGAGGAATGCTTTGTGTGTATCTAACGTCGCAACGTAACTGGGTGACTATAAAGATGCTCTACAGGTATCTCCGAAGGTGTTCGTTGAGTTAGTATAGATCGAGACTGGGATTTGTCACTCCGTGTGACGGAGAGGTATCTCGGGGCCCACTCGGTAATACAACATCACACACAAGCCTTGCAAGCAATGTAACTTAATGTAAGTTGCGGGATCTTGTATTACGGAACGAGTAAAGAGACTTGCCGGTAAACGAGATTGAAATAGGTATGCGGATACTAACGATCGAATCGCGGGCAAGTAACATACCGAAGGACAAAGGGAATGACATACGGGATTATATGAATCCTTGGCACTGAGGTTCAAACGATAAGATCTTCGTAGAATATGTAGGATCCAATATGGGCATCCAGGTCCCGCTATTGGATATTGACTGAGGAGTCTCTCGGGTCATGTCTACATAGTTCTCGAACCCGTAGGGTCTGCACACTTAAGGTTCGACGTTGTTTTATGCGTATTTGAGTTATATGGTTGGTTACCGAATGTTGTTCGGAGTCCCGGATGAGATCATGGACGTCACGAGGGTTTCCGGAATGGTCCGGAAATGAAGATTGATATATAGGATGACCTCATTTGGTTACCGGAAGGTTTTCGTGCATTACCGGAAAAGTTTCGGGCTCATCGGTAGTGTACCGGGAGTGCCGGGAGGGGTGCCGGGGACCATCGGGAGGGGTGTCACGCCCCAAGGGGTCTCATGGGCTATGGGAAGAGATAAACCAGCCCCTAGTGGGCTGGAATAAGTTCACACTAAGGCCCATAAGGTTTGAGAAGGAAAAAAACACAAGGTGGAAAGAGTTTCCAAGTGGGAAGGTGGAATCCTACTCCAAGTAGGATTGGAGTAGGACTCCTCCACCTCCAATTTCGGCCAAACCTTTAGGTTTTGAGGCTGACTCCTCCCCTCCCTCCCACCTATATATACGGAGGTTTTAGGGCTGATTTGAGACGACTTTTCCACGGCAGCCCGACCACATACCTCCACGGTTTTTCCTCTAGATCGCGTTTCTGCGGAGCTCGGGCGGAGCCCTGCTGAGACAAGGTCATCACCAACCTCCGGAGCGCCGTCACTCTGCCGGAGAACTCTTCTACCTCTCCGTCTCTCTTGCTGGATCAAGAAGGCCGAGATCATCGTCGAGCTGTACGTGTGCTGAACGCGGAGGTGCCGTCCGTTCGGTACTAGATCGTGGGACTGATCGCGGGATTGTTCGCGGGGCGGATCGAGGGACGTGAGGACGTTCCACTACATCAACCGCATTCACTAACGCTTCTGCTGTACGATCTACAAGGGTACGTAGATCACTCATCCCCTCTCGTAGATGGACATCACCATGATAGGTCTTCGTGCGCGTAGGAAAAATTTTGTTTCCCATGCGACGTTCCCCAACAGTGGCATCATGAGCTAGGTTCATGCGTAGATGTCTTCTCGAGTAGAACACAAAAGTTTTTGTGGGCGGTGATGTGCGTTTTGCTGCCCTCCTTAGTCATTTCTTGATTCCGCGGTATTGTTGGATTGAAGCGGCTTGGACCGACATTACTCGTACGCTTACGAGAGACTGGTTTCATCGCTACGAGTAACCCCGTTGCTCAAAGATGACTGGCAAGTGTCGGTTTCTCCAACTTTAGTTGAATCGGATTTGACCGAGGAGGTCCTTGGATGAGTTTAAATAGCAACTCATATATCTCCGTTGTGGTGTTTGCGTAAGTAAGATGCGATCCTACTAGATACCCATGGTCACCACGTAAAACATGCAACAACAAAATTAGAGGACGTCTAACTTGTTTTTGCAGGGTATGCTTGTGATGTGATATGGCCAACGATGTGATGTGATATATTGGATGTATGACATGATCATGTTGTAATAGATAATATCGACTTGCACGTCGATGGTACGGCAACCGGCAGGAGCCATAGGGTTGTCTTTATAACTAACGTTTGTGCTTGCAGATGCGTTTACTATTTTGCTAGGACGTAGCTTTAGTAGTAATAGCATGAGTAGCACGACAACCCCGATGGCGACACGTTGATGGAGATCATGATGATGGAGATCATGGTGTGACGCCGGTGACAAGAAGATCGTGCCGGTGCTTTGGTGATGGAGATCAAGAAGCACGTGATGATGGCCATATAATGTCACTTATAAATTGCATGTGATGTTAATCCTTTTATGCACCTTATTTTGCTTAGAACGACGGTAGCATTATGAGGTGATCTCTCACTCAAATTTCAAGACGAAATTGTGTTCTCCCCGACTGTGCACCGTTGCTACAGTTCGTCGTTTCGAGACACCACGTGATGATCGGGTGTGATAGACTCAACGTTCACATACAACGGGTGCAAAACAGTTGCGCACGCGGAACACTCGGGTTAAGCTTGACGAGCCTAGCATGTGCAGACATGGCCTCGGAACACATGAGACCGAAAGGTCGAGCATGAATCATATAGTTGATATGATTAGCATAGAGATGCTTACCACTGAAACTATTCTCGACTCACGTGATGATCGGACTTGAGATAGTGGATTTGGATCATGTACCACTCAAATGACTAGAGAGATGTACTTTTTGAGTGGGAGTTCTTAAGTAATATGATTAATTGAACTAATTTTCATGAACATAGTCTAATGGTCTTTGCGAATTACGATGTAGCTTGCGCTATAGCTCTACTGTTTTATATGTTCCTAGAGAAAATTTAGTTGAAAGTTGATAGTAGCAAACTTTGCAGACTGAGTCTGTAAAACCGAGGATTGTCCTCGTTGCTGCACAGAAGGCTTATGTCCTTAATGCACCACTCGGTGTGCTGCACCTCGAGCGTCGTCTGTGGATGCTGTGAACATCCGACATACACGTTTCTGATGACTACACGATAGTTCAGTACAAAAATACTTAATGGCTTAGAAGCAAGGCGCCGAAAACGTTGTAAAACGTCACGGAACATAAGTGATGTTCTAAAGAGATGAAATTGTGATTTCATGCTTGTGCCCTTGTTAAGAGGTACGAGACCTCCGACAAGATTCTTTGTCCACAAAGCACAGGAGAAAAGGCTCAATCGTTGAGCATGTGCTCAGATTGTCTGAGTACGACAATCGCTTGAATCAAGTGGGAGTTAATCTTCCAGATGAGATAGTGATAGTTCTCCAAAGTCACTGCCACCAAGCTGTGAGAGCTTCGTGATGAACTATAACATATCAAGGATACATACAATGATCCTTGAGCGATTCGCGATGTTTGACACTGCGAAAGTAGAAATCAAGAAGGAGCATCAATAGTTGATGGTTTGTAAAACCACTAAGTTTCAAGAAAGGCAAGGGCTAGAAGGGATACTTCGTGAAACGACAAAACAGTTGCTGCACTAATGAAGGGACCCAAGATTAAACCCAAACCCGAGACTAAGTGCTTCTATAATGAGGGGAACAATCACTGAGGCGGAGCAACTCAAGATACTTGGTAGATAAGAAGGTTGGCAAAAGTCGAAAGAAGTGTATTTGATATACATGATGTTGATGTGTACTTTACTGGTACTCCTAGTAGCACGAGGGTATTGGATACCGGTTCAGTTGCTAAGTGATTAGTGACGCGAAATGAAAGCTACGGCATAAACGGAGATTAGCTAAAGGCGAGGTGACGATACGTGTTGGAAGTGTTTCCAAGATTGATATGATCAAACGTCGCACGCTCCCTCTACCATCGGGATTGGTGTTAAACCTAAATAATTGTTATTTGGTGCTTGCGTTAAGCATGAACATGACTGGATCGTGTTTATTGCAATACGATTATTCATTTAAAGAGAATAATGGTTACTCTATTTTCTTGAATAATCACCTTCAATGGTTTATTGAATCTCGATCGTAGTGTTACACATGTTCATGATATTGGTGCCAAAAGATACGAGTTGATGATGATAGTACCACTTACTTGTGGCACTCCCGCTTGAGTCATGTTAGTATAAATTGCATGAAGAGGCTCCATGCTGATGGATCTTTGTACTCACCTGATTTCGAATCACTAGTGACATGCGAATCATACCACATGAGCAAGGCCTTGTTTTCATTGAGATGAAATAAGATAGTAACTTGTTGGAAGTGATACATTTTGATGTATGCAGTCCAATGGGTGCTGAGGCACGCAGTGGATATCATTATGTTCTTACTTCACTGACGATTTGAGTAGATACAGGAGTATTTACTTAATGAATCACAAGTCTAAAATGTTGAAAAGTTCAATTCCGTTTCAGAGTGAAGTTCGTCGTAACAAGAGGATAAACTGTCTATGATATGATCATGGAAATGAATACCTGAGTTACGAGTTTTGGTACACAGTTAAGACAATGTGGAAATTGTTTCGCAGTTCATGCCACCTGGAACATCATAGTGTGATGATGTGTCTGAACGTCATAGCCACGCACTATTTGGTATGGTGCATACTATGATGTCTCTTATCGAATTACCACTATCGTTTATGGGTTATGCATTAGAGACAACCGCACTCACTTTAAATAGGGCACCGCGTATTTCCGTTGAGATGACACAGTATAGACTGATATTTAGAGAAATCTAAACTGTCGTTTCTTGAAATTGGGGTTTCGACACTTATGTGAAAAAGTTTCAGTCTGATAAGCTCGAACCCAAAGCGGATAAATGCATCTTCATAGGATATCCAAAACAGTTGGGTACATCTCCTATCTCAGATCCGAAAGCAAAGTGTTTATTTCTAGAAACGGATCCTTTCTCGAGGAAAGGTTTCTCTCGAAATAATTGAGTGGGAGGGTAGTGGAACTTGATGAGGTTATTGAACCATCACTTCAACCAGTGTGTAACAGGGCGCAGGAAGTTGTTCATGTGGCGCCTACACCAATTGAAGTGGAAGCTGATGATGATGATCATTGAGCTTCGAATCAAGTTACTACAAACCTCGTAGGTCGACAAGGTCGCGTACTGCTGCAGAGTAGTACGGTAACCCTGTCTTGGAGGTCATGTTGTTGAGCAACAGTGAACCTACGAGTTATGAAGAAAGCGATGGTGGGCCCAGATTCCGACAAATGGCTGGAAGCCATGAAATCCGAGAGAGGATCCATGTGTGAAAACAAAGTGTAGACTTTGGTAGAACTACTTGATGGTCATAGGACTATTGAGTAAAAATGGATCTTTAAAAAAAAGACAGACGATGATGGTGATAAGTCACTATTAAGAAACGCTCGACTTGTCGCAAAGATGTTTTCGATAAGATCAAACAGTTGACTATGATGAGACTTTCTCACTCGTAGCGATGCTAAAAGTCTGTTAGAATTATATTAGTTGTTGATGCATTATTTATGAAATATTGCACGTAGGATGTCAAAACATTGTTTTCTCAACGGTTTCCTTGAGCAAACATTGTATGTGATACAACCAGAAGGTTTTGTCGATCCTAAAGATACTAGCAAGTATGCAAGCTCCAGTGATCCTTCAATGGACTGGTGCAAGCATCTCGGAGTTGGAATATACACTTTGATGAGATGATCAAAGATTTTGGGTTTGTACAAGGTTTATGAGAAACTTGTATTTCCAAAGAAGTGAGTGGGAGCACTATAGAATTTCTGATAGGTATATGTGGTTGACATATTGTGGATCAGAAGTAATGTAGAATTTCTGTAAAGCATACAAGGTTGTTTGAAAGAAGTTTTCAAAGGAGTACCTGGATTACGCTACTTGAACGTTGAGCATCAAAGATCTATGGAGATAGATCGAAAGCGCTTAATAGAAGTTTCAACAAGATGCATGCCTTGACAAGTTTTTGAAAGAGTTCAAAATAGACCAGCAAAGAAGGAGTTCTTGGTTGCGTTGTGAGGTGTGAATTTGAGTAAGACTCAAAACCCGACCATGGCAGAATAAAGAGAATAGACGAAGGTCGTCTTCTATGCCTTAGCCGTAGAATCTAAAGTATGCCATGCTGTGTACCGCACCTGAAGTGTGCCTTGACTCAAAGTATGTTGAGAGGTACAGAGAGTGATCCATGATTGAATCACTAGCAGCGGTCGAAATTTATCCTTAGTAACTAATGAACTAAGGAATTTTTCTCGATTATGGAGGTGGTTAAAGAGTTTGTCGTAAAGGGTTACGTCAATGCAAGCTTTGACACTAATCCGGATAACTATGAGTAGTGAAACGGATTCGTATAGTAGAGTAGATATTTGGAGCATTTCCGAATAGCACGTAGTAGCAGCATCTATAAGATGACATAAAGATTTGTAAAGAACGCACGAATCTGAAAGTTTCAGAACTGTTGACTAAAACCTCTCTCACGAGCAAGACGTGATCAGACCCCGTAACTATATGGGTGTTGGATTCGTTGGAATCACATGGTGATGTGAACTAGATTATTGACTCTAGTGCAAGTGGGAGACTGTTGGAAATATGCCCTAGAGGCAATAATAAATTAGTTATTATTATATTTCTTAGTTCATGATAATCGTTTATTATCCATGCTATAATTGTATTGATTGGAAACACAATACTTGTGTGGATACATAGACAAAACACTGTCCCTAGTAAGCCTCTAGTTGACTAGCTCGTTGATCAAAGATGGTCAAGGTTTCCTGGCCATAGGCAAGTGTTGTCACTTGATAACGGGATCACATCATTAGGAGAATCATGTGATGGACTAGACCCAAACTAATAGACGTAGCATGTTGATCGTGTCATTTTGTTGCTACTGTTTTCTGCGTGTCAAGTATTTGTTCCTATGACCATGAGATCATATAACTCACGGACACCGGAGGAATGCTTTGTGTGTATCAAACGTCGCAATGTAACTGGGTGACTATAAAGATGCTCTACAGGTATCTCCGAAGGTGTTCGTTGAGTTAGTATAGATCGAGATTGGGATTTGTCACTCCGTGTGACGGAGAGGTATCTCGGGGCCCACTCGGTAATACAACATCACACACAAGCCTTGCAAGCAATGTAACTTAATGTAAGTTGCGGGATCTTGTATTACGGAACGAGTAAAGAGACTTGCCGGTAAACGAGATTGAAATAGGTATGCGGATACTAACGATCGAATCTCGGGCAAGTAACATACCGAAGGATAAAGGGAATGACATACGGGATTATATGAATCCTTGGCACTGAGGTTCAAACGATAAGATCTTCGTAGAATATGTAGGATCCAATATGGGCATCCAGGTCCCGCTATTGGATATTGACTGAGGAGTCTCTCGGGTCATGTCTACATAGTTCTCGAACCCGCAGGGTCTGCACACTTAAGGTTCGACGTTGTTTTATGCGTATTTGAGTTATATGGTTGGTTACCGAATGTTGTTCGGAGTCCCGGATGAGATCATGGACGTCACGAGGGTTTCCGGAATGGTCCGGAAACGAAGATTGATATATAGGATGACCTCATTTGGTTACCGGAAGGTTTTCGTGCATTACCGGAAAAGTTTCGGGCTCATGGTAGTGTACCGGGAGTGCCGGGAGGGGTGCCGGGGACCATCGGGAGGGGTGTCACGCCCCAAGGGGTCTCATGGGCTATGGGAAGAGATAAACCAGCCCCTAGTGGGCTGGAATAAGTTCACACTAAGGCCCATAAGGTTTGAGAAGGAAAAAAACACAAGGTGGAAAGAGTTTCCAAGTGGGAAGGTGGAATCCTACTCCAAGTAGGATTGGAGTAGGACTCCTCCACCTCCAATTTCGGCCAAACCTTTAGGTTTTGAGGCTGACTCCTCCCCTCCCTCCCACCTATATATACGGAGGTTTTAGGGCTGATTTGAGACGACTTTTCCACGGCAGCCCGACCACATACCTCCACGGTTTTTCCTCTAGATCGCGTTTCTGCGGAGCTCGGGCGGAGCCCTGCTGAGACAAGGTCATCACCAACCTCCGGAGCGCCGTCACTCTGCCGGAGAACTCTTCTACCTCTCCGTCTCTCTTGCTGAATCAAGAAGGCCGAGATCATCGTCGAGCTGTACGTGTGCTGAACGCGGAGGTGCCGTCCGTTCGGTACTAGATCGTGGGACTGATCGCGGGATTGTTCGCGGGGCGGATCGAGGGACGTGAGGACGTTCCACTACATCAACCGCGTTCACTAACGCTTCTGCTGTACGATCTACAAGGGTACGTAGATCACTCATCCCCTCTCGTAGATGGACATCACCATGATAGGTCTTCGTGCGCGTAGGAAAATTTTTGTTTCCCATGCGACGTTCCCCAACAGCAACCGCCTATAATATGTGTAGCATGGAAGATGGTGAAAACTCTTGGTCATTGCGTTGACAATGAGAGCATACCACTCAAAATTATTTGTCTCTGTTTTAAAAGCTTGAGGTCTGGCACCTCTGCAAATCAATGCTTCCCTCTACGAAGGGCCTATCTATTTACATTTCTGTTGAGCCATCCTCTCCTTATAAAGGCACCAATTAGAGAGCACCTCCGTCATATTTATGCTTTGCTATTAATTGATATTGAGTATTACTGTGACTAGATCTTCTTTGCCATAAATTACAATGTTCAGTCAGCTCTTGATCTTTGAAGGTGCTCTGCATTTATGTTTTGCGATCTCAGAAAGAGCTAGCGAGATACCATTTGTTCATATTGTTTCATGATTTTTTGATTGAAGTGTTGACATTTGAAAATTATTATTATTGCTCGCTAGTTGAGTATGCCATTGATATGAGTACATCATGAGACCTAAATGTCATTGCTTATGTGGTTAGCTTATGATCTTGCTGAAATTATGAATATGAGTTAGACATAATTACAACAACAAGATCAAACAGAGTTCGTAAAAGTTTTTCTTTTGTCTCTTTCAGTTTGTCAACTGAATTTCTTGAGGACAAGCAAGGCTTTAAGCTTGGGGGAGTTGATACGTCTCCATCGAATCTACTTTTCCAAACTCTTTTCCCTTGTTTTGGACTCTAATTTGCATGATTTGAATAGAACTAACCCGGACTAACGCTATTTTGAGCAGAATTGTCATGGTGTTGTTTTTGCGCAGAAATAAAAGTTCTCGGAATGACCTAGAAATTTACGAGTATTTTTGTGGAATATATAAAAAATACTGGCGCAAGAATTACCTCGAGGGACGGAGCCAGGAGCCCACAAGCCCCGGAGGCGCGGCCCCCCTGGCCGCGCCTCGCAGGCTTGTGAGGCACTCGTGACCCTGCCGCCTCCAACTCTAGCTCTATATAGTCTCTCTTGCCCGGAAAAAATTAAGAGAGAAGAGTTCATCGCGTTTCACGATACGGAGCCGCCGCCACCACCTGTTATTCCTCTGGAGGGCAGATCTGGAGTCTGTTCTGGGCTCTGGAGAGGGGAAATCGTCGTCGTCGTCATCACCAACCATCCTTCACCGCCAATTCCATGATGCTCTTCATTGTTCGTGAGTGATCTCATCGTAGGTTTGCTGGACGGCGATGGGTTGGATGAGATCTATCATGTAATCGAGTTACTTTGCTATGCTTAATGCTTGTCACTAGGGCCCGAGTGCCATGATTTCAGATCTGAACCTATTATGTTGTCATCAATATATGTGCGTTCTTGATCCTATCTTGCAAGTTGTAGTCACCTAGTATGTGTTATGACCCGGCAACCCTGGAGTGACAATAGCCGGAACCACTCCCGGAGATTACCATAGTATGAGGAGTTCATGTATTCACTATGCGCTAATGCTTTGTTCTGGTTCTCTGTTAAAATGAGACCTTAATATCCCTTAGTTTCCATTAGGACCCCGCTGCCATGAGAGGGATGGACAATAGATGTCATGCAAGTTCTTTTCCATAAGCACGTATGACTATATACGGAATACATGCCTACATTACATTGCGGAACTGGAGCTAGTTACATACCACCCCATGTTATAACTGTTACATGATGAATGTCATCCGACATAATTATCCATCACCGATCCAATGCCTACGAGCTTTTTCCTACTCGTCCTTGCTAAGTTACTTTACCTCTACTGCTGCTACTGTTACTGCTACTGTTGTCACTCTGCTACTGTTGTCACTGCTGCTACTGTTACCGCTGCTACCGTAACTATCACGCTACTTTGCTACTGAAACTTTGTTGCAGATACTAAATCTTTCAGATGTGATTGAATTGACAACTCAACTGCTAATACTCGAGAATATTCTTTGGCTTCCCCTTGTGTCGAATCAACAAATTTGGGTTGAATACTCTACCCTCGAAAACTGTTGCGATCCCCTAAACTTGTGGGTTATCAAGTAACAAGGCAAGAAGACCCACTTGTAACATCCCAAAATTATAAATTTTGGAATGTTAATATTATTATTAGATTGATTGTTTGTTTGTTTGCTGAGTGATTGAAACTTGTGTGAAATTTGAAATTTTTCGAAACTTTTGAATGAGAGGGAATAAAATGACTTTCCCCTTCTCCGGTGAATTCAAATTCAATCTTTTAAAAAGCAAAGAGAGAAGATAACATGACTTCTTCAACTATAAATAATTTAAACGGAGATATTTGCATTGAATTCTTTTGCATTTCCATTCGTTTTCTTCGTGCAAGAAATGCCGGGAAATACATTCTAGAGAGGAGGAACATGACCCTCGAACCCACGGGCATTTTGAAAGTTATTTGAACCCTCAAACTTAGAGGGTCATTTGAAAATTATTTGCAAAAAGAAATAATGCTTTTAGGGATTTTTGGAAAAACATTTTTCTGAAGTTTTTATTTTTGCCGTGGGAAAATGCCCATCATTTATATTTTATTTTTCTGATAATTTTAGTATATAAAAACTCTTTATTCCGAATTGATTTGATTTCCTTTTTATCGTTTTAGTTTCCTAGTTTTAAAAATAGGAAAGGAATCGTTTTTATTAGGAAAAACCTGCTCGCCCATTAAACACTTCCCTATTCTAGCCCAACAAGAGATCATCTTCTTCCTCTGTTTCCCCCCCACGTGACAGAACCTTCCATCCATGGAGAGAAGAATCCCCACCTCCGGGATTCGCGAAGCACATTCCTTCCAGCACCTCCCGTCGCCTCTATGAGAACCCCCTGCACCTCCTCGTTCCATTCCCGTTGAAAACTTCCCCTCTCCTCGCCTCTAGCTCGTGCCCCACCTCGCCGGAGTCGTCACCGGAAACTCGCCAGAGAACTTTCCCGGTCGGCCCCCTCACCCACCCCTCCCTGCCGAGCCCTCCCCACCCCTTCGGCCACCCCTCCTCCACCACCCCACCTCGATGCAGCCCCATCCCGTCGGCACCACCCCCCCTGCTCCTCTCCATCACCACGACCAGGAGCTTTCCAGGAAACTCCTCCCTGCCGAGCCCCTCCCCCTGCACTCCCTCCACCTCGCCTCGGCCCTCCCCCTGCACCCTTTCCACCTCCACCTCGCCGCCCCACTCCTTCCCCACCCCCACCGGAGTGCCCCCTTCCCCACCGGCGACCCACCCCACCGGAGCCCCACCCTTCCCATCGGCCATTACAGCCACGGGAGCTACCCCAGCCACGGTAAGGCTGCCTTCTTTCTTTTTTTTACTTGCTTCATTTTTCTTTAGTTTCATCCCTTAGATCTAGATCCTACGGTGTATAGTAGGAGGTACTTACCCCTTCGGTCTTTTAGATAAAACCGATTGGTTTTACTTTCACTTAAGTTTAGCCGAAGCGAATTAGTTAAATAGCGGCCGTTTGTTAGTTACCCCCGCAGCACTCCCCCCCCCCCTTAGCCAATTAGAAAATGCCACGTGGACCCCTGTCCACAAATCAGTTTTTTTCCCTTTTTCCGTTTTAATTCCAAAACAGCAAAGTTTATGTTTTGTTTTGGTCATAACTTTTGATCCCGAAGTCCAATGATAGTGATTCTTTTTCCAGTAGCTCAAAAATTTCATATAGTTTTTAAAAACATATGATTTGTCTATGTTTGAAATTTTCAAATATAAGTTAGATCAGATTTAGTTTAAACCTTGTTTTGCTTATTCCAGGAGTTTAAAAATAGCTTTTAATTTGATTCCTTTTGGTACTGATCACTAGTGATCTTTTGTATCAGTGGTAAAAATTTCACAATTGTTTGAGTATTTTAGCTCACTATTTCTTTTGAAACAATTTCTGTTTCACCTCTTTTAGGATTGCGGCTAATTCCTTTTCTATCTTTGTTTTAAAATATTTTCTTTATTATTTCAGTAAAATTATGTTTTGTTTCTGTTAGTTAAACAGTAGTTTTGCAACAAGTTTTTATTTTATATTTATTTGTTTTCATGAAATCAATTCTAGTTCCTTAGTAACTTGCAATTGGTTTCTGCACTGTTTCAAATCCCGTTTGGGAATACTTTCAAAACGTTTTGTGAAAAAATACTTTATTTTATCTTAGTTAAATTTATATCTTAGTTCCTTGTTATTATTTTCTGTTAGACAAAACTATTTAGTGTTTGACGTAGTAGAAGACTCCCTAGTCTTGTTTGAAATTTCTTTCGGTTTCCTATTCGCTCTCTCTTTTGTTTTGATTGCTAGAATGATTGCTAGTATGAGTGCTTATGTGAATGATATGTTTGTTATATAGATTTCATCGGAGAGTGACGAGTAGTCTATCAAGTTATTTCTCGAGAAAATTCTTCTTCGTCAACATCACAGGCAAATCACTTTGATGATACTATCACCTATGTTTTATGCATCGTAGTTCTACCATCCTATGCCCAAATTTGCATGCTGCTTAGGTACTTGGAAATTTTAGTATAGATTGTAGTATCATGTGGTAGGCACACAACAACCCCGATACTTGGCCCGGGACGACAAATTTCATATTGCTATGCTTGAGTAGATGGGATTTCGGTTGAGTGCATAACACGAGTGATGCGAGGTTGATTAAATAATCAAGACCGCTTAAGACAAGATTTTTCAAGACCTCGGACGCAATGCAACTCTCGGTGAAGGACGGTTGATCGGCTCCCTGGAGAACCCAGTGGATGATCCGAGATGCTGGGGACGGCCATGACATCCTGCGGAAAGCTTCACCCAGGCTCAAAGAGACGGACGGATATTTTCAAGACCCAAGGTTTACCTGCACAGCCACAAGTCATTATGGGCTCTGGCTTGGTTGGACAACGCGGCGACTCTGGAAAGGCGGTGCTAGCAGATGTAGAAGAACGGTAGGGTTGGATGGGCACCGACAAGGATTCAGAGGGACCCGTTGAAAGACCATGTTTTGATCATCCGGTGTTCAAACACCCTGAAGTGCAAGGACAAACACGGATGCGATCAAATCTTGTGGGGAACGTGTGCAAAACTCTGCAGAGTACTCAAACCTAATCGATTAGCCGTGTCCACGGTCATGGACAACTTGAGCCAAAGGAACTGAAGTTATCTGGATTTCTCAACACCATTAAATATATTTGATGAGGGTAATTATTAACAACTCGGGTACGAGAATTGGTTGGTGGAACCATCTCGTTAACAACCAACTATGTAGTAACATTTTGCTTTTAGCCCTCTTGTTGTAGGAGAAAATTTGCTTTACTCTAAAACTTACAACACCACCTGCCATATATGCATATAGTATAGTTGATTACTTTTCACCCCTCTCTTATGAGACTTGCCGACATATTCAATATGCTGACCTACACGGCTGCAACGTCTTATGTTGCAGATATTTTTCTTCGACGAGTAAGAGTACGATCCAGGGTTACGGTCTACACTCAACTTGCCGTTGGTGTGTATTGGGACTCCACTCCCTTGACCGCTTCCGCTGAGATAATTAAGGTATATATCAGTTTTACGCTATTTTACATGTGATTGCACTTTGATATATACAATGATGTACTGTGTGTGCCAGCATACTGATCCAGGGATGGCACAGAAACACAGAGGCTTGAGTCGTCTTGAGTCGGGTCGCGACATAAATGGTATCAGAGCCCATGTTGACTGTAGGACGTAACCCCTAGAAACTGGAAATTTCTTAGGAAAGGATCTCTCAAAAAATTATTTTCAACTACACCTTTTACTTCTCATCTTTTCTGATTTCATCAAATGTTCTCTCTCACCTCAAATATTTGGACAATATCCTTACCTCTTTGACCACGTGAAGGATCAACCGACCCCCACGTCAAAGTAAAGAGGATATCACCATGCAATTGAAGAATTGAAGCTACACCCATTGAAGACTCTCAAGACCCGAAGAACTCGAAGACCCTGAAGTGTTCAAATATTTATATGACCGTTAGAAGCCCAAACCCCTGTTATATACCCACGTTAGTTACGATGATATGTGAGCCGTCATTGGTATGTGTTTTTCGAGGGCCACAAATAAAACCTATTCTCAAAAATATTGTTTGTATTGTGTGTATCTCCCTCCCTCTCTTACCCGTCTCATCCCCAAAACCTCAACCCTACCAGATGGAGTATGAAGCTGGACTTGTAGTCTCTGGACCAATGACCCAGCTGGAAGCTAAGATATGGATTCAAAACATGGAGAACCACTTCGGGAGCAACTTGATCTCAAGGAAGTATGAAGTGGAACACGCTCTCCAGTACTTTACCCAAAGTGCTGCTATCTGGTGGAAAATGCATCATGCCATACAAGGATTTAGTGGAGCAGAAAGTTGGGACGAATTCAAGAACACTCTGTTAAGATCCCGACTTATTCAGAAGTGCTATGATAACCCAAAGAAGAAGACTTGTGCATGCAAGATCTGTGGAGAAATAGGACACACCCAGGAAGAACACACAGATGGATGCACTCATTGTGAAGAAAATCACCCAGCTGAGGAGTGCCCAAGTAGTCAGGTGACTTGTTTCTTTTGTGAAGGAACCACGCACTACCGAGCTCAGTGTCACATTTACCCCAAGGTGCAACAGGTGTCAAGCAGCAGAAAGATGCAGTGAAGGAAACACTCAAGAAGAAGATTCTAGAAGAGCCGGTGATGAACGAAAATATTGAAGACCCTGATGGACAAGGCCTGACCAGATTTTTCTCCAATGCATGCTACTCATGTGGAGAAGAAGGACATTATTCACAGGACTGCACAAAGAGAAGCCAAGAGTATCTGGGAAACTTCCCGACGGAAGAAGTGGAGTTTGATCCACTTGAAATAGAAGAACTAGCCAAAATAAAGGAGTCCGGAAAGAAGAAAAAGTACCCTCGAAAGAACCAAACCTCTGCAGACATAGACCTGAGTCATGTCAGATGTTACAAGTGTATAAAATTTGGCCACCACAAATACATGTGCTCAGGAAGGAAGCCGGGAATCCAAGGAGCAAAAGCAGAAGCTAAGATGCCTCGAGACTTATCATAAATCATTTTCTTTTGTTGCAAGGAAGCAGGACATTTTGCCAGCGATTGCCCACAAAGGAAGAAAACTAGAATGGAGTAGTTAAGTTTTGACCATGGCAATAAGTGTAATCTGAAGCACTCTTCTTTTTTTCATGAGATCATGGAGTGAAATTTTTGTAACAGAAGTCCCTGAGATTGTAATAACATCATGAATAAATGGAATTTATTGTCTCATGATTGCCTATGTTGAAATTGTATGCGTTGTTTCTCTTCGAGCAAAGATCTCTGAACAATTATGAGGATATGAGAAAATATGGTCTATGCAGGCATAAGTATAATTCATTTTAAGTGTGGTAGTAATTGGTAAACCCACAGGATCCACTGAGAAGGAATGTACCATGATTACCAAGGAGACACATACATTCCTCTGAGTACCTATTTACTGAAACCTGCAGATGACAACTCTCTACGAGTCATTCCTCAAGGGCCCAGAAACGATCATGACCCTGACCAGTGAGCATGACTACCCGAAAATCCTGAAGGACATGATGAAGCACATTCATCTTGAAGGAGATGCAGTCTACAAAGGCTGCCCATTCATGGAAAATGGAGTGGAACTTTGGTACGTGGAAGTACACCTCCACCATGTGAAAGGAGTTTGTCCAAAGACTATGGGGCAATACTTTTTCATTTCACGTGTACCACGAGCAACCTTCTTTGATGTTGTTCGTGAAGCTGCCATGGAAGCCATACGTCAGATTGGAGAAATACTTGAGGCAAGACTCCGTCATACCCAGGAATACCTGAGTGAAGTACGTGCGGAGATGATGGAGATGAAGCTGAGGACCACCATGATGAAGCAAAAGATGGATGATTTCAAGGAGCACATTGGAAAGTTCCAGTGGGACTAAAGTACCTCCAAGAGAGGCACATGAATAAAGTTGGCAGAAATGCTCGACCATACCAAACTATGTGGATGGCAGCATTTGTAATAGAGTACTTTTGAATTGGAGTTTTTGAGGATAAATTAAGGATGTAATAAAGGATTGATTATGAAATGAATATGATTTATGGAAGAAGCTATGATGGATCAGCAAACGTTTTTCTTAGGAGCATACGAAAACCTGAGAGTTGTGAAGATACGATAGATGTTTCGTTCAGCTTGCAGAACCAATGGATTATCCGAACTTCGTTCGTGGACAAGAGAAATTCTGCAACGCTTGTGAGGATGCCCAAGTGTTAGAATGCGAGATTCGCTAAACCTTATACAGAGAAATGATTTGAGTGCAGAATGGATTGATCACCATGACGACTTACTCTTATCATTTATCTTGCTATTCGGAATGGTAAATCTGAGAGACTTACCCATAGAGAGAGACGACGTTCTTTGAAGCTTTTGTTTAAGTCTTAGAGTGGTATAAGAAAAGCCCATGTACAAGGCACCTGTTGTCACGCGTAGGAAATTTTACAGTGAGGATGAAACCAAGACCCCTCTCTCTGCAGGATAACCACAAATGGTAGACCACCATGAGAACCATCGATATGTTATTTAGAATTGACCACGAGACTGTCAGTTAAGAAGACCCAGTGACGGAAGAAGCTTATATCAATGGGAGAGCATCACCAAAGGATTTAACATGAAGACTGTGCGATGTCAGATGCCAAAACCCTAGAGGATCGTTAAAGCATTTTGAGGGACCAGTATCTCTCATTTTAAGTGTGGTAGCATCCCACCTTGTCGGAGATTGGAATTGTTAGAAGACCCCCGAACCCTAACCTTTCTTTCTAGCCTCTTCGAATCTCAAGGACGAGATTCATTTTAAGTGTGGTAGTTTGTAACATCCCAAAATTATAAATTTTGGAATGTTAATATTATTATTAGATTGATTGTTTGTTTGTTTGCTGAGTCATTGAAACTTGTGTGAAATTTGAAATTTTTCGAAACTTTTGAATGAGAGGGAATAAAATGACTTTCCCCTTCTCCGATGAATTCAAATTCAATCTTTTAAAAAGCAAAGAGAGAAGATGACATGACTTCTTCAACTATAAATAATTTAAACGGAGATATTTGCAATGAATTCTTTTGCATTTCCATTCGTTTTCTTCGTGCAAGAAATGCCGGGAAATACATTCTAGAGAGGAGGAACATGACCCTCGAACCCACGGGCATTTTGAAAGTTATTTGAACCCTCAAACTTAGAGGGTCATTTGAAAATTATTTGCAAAAAGAAATAATGCTTTTAGGGATTTTTGGAAAAACATTTTTTCTGAAGTTTTTATTTTTGCCGTGGAAAAATGCCCATCATTTATATTTTATTTTTCTGATAATTTTAGTATATAAAAACTCTTTATTCTGAATTGATTTGATTTCCTTTTTATCGTTTTAGTTTCCTAGTTTTAAAAATAGGAAAGGAATCGTTTTTATTAGGAAAAACCTGCTGGCCCATTAAACACTTTCCTATTCTAGCCCAACAAGAGATCATCTTCTTCCTCTGTTTCCCCCCACGTGACAGAACCTTCCATCCATGGAGAGAAGAATCCCCACCTCCGGGATTCGCGAAGCACATTCCTTCCCAGCACCTCCCGTCGCCTCTATAAGAACCCCCTGCACCTCCTCGTTCCATTCCCGTTGAAAACTTCCCCTCTCCTCGCCTCTAGCTCGCGCCCCACCTCGCCGGAGTCGTCACCGGAAACTCGCGAGAGAACTTTCCCCGTCGGCCCCCTGCACCCACCCCTCCATGCCGAGCCCTCCCCACCCCTTCGGCCACCCCTCCTCCACGTCCCACCTCGCTGCAGCCCCATCCCGTCGGCACCACCCCCCTGCTCCTCTCCATCACCACGACCACGAGCTTTCCAGGAAACTCCTCCCTGCCGAGCCCCTCCCCTGCACTCCCTCCACCTCGCCTCGGCCCTCCCCCTGCACCCTTTCCACCTCCACCTCGCCGCCCCACTCCTTCCCCACTCCCGCCGGAGTGCCCCCTTCCCCACCAGCGACCCAGCCCACCGGAGCCCCACCCTTCCCATCGGCCATTACAGCCACGGGAGCTACCCCAGCCACGGTAAGGCTCCCTTCTTTCTTTTTTTACTTGCTTCGTTTTTCTTTAGTTTCATCCCTTAGATCTAGATCCTACGGTGTAGATTAGGAGGTACTTACCCCTTCGGTCTTTTAGATAAAACCGATCGGTTTTACTTTCACTTAAGTTTAGCCGAAGCGAATTAGTTAAATAGCGGCCGTTTGTTAGTTACCCCCGCAGCACTCCCCCCCTTAGCCAATTAGAAAATGCCACGTGGACCCCTGTCCACAAATCAGTTTTTTTTCCTTTTTCTGTTTTAATTCCAAAACAGCAAAGTTTCTGTTTTGTTTTGGTCATAACTTTTGATCCCGAAGTCTAATGATAGTGATTCTTTTTCCAGTAGCTCACAAATTTCCTGTAGTTTTTAAAAACATATAATTTGTCTATGTTTGAAATTTTCAAATATAAGTTAGATCAGATTTAGTTTAAACCTTGTTTTGTTTATTCCAGGAGTTTAAAAATAGCTTTTAATTTGATTCCTTTTGGTACTGGTCAATAGTGATCTTATGTATCAGTGGTAAACATTTCAGAATTGTTTGAGTATTTTAGCTCACTGTTTATTGTGAAACAATTTCTGTTTCACCTCTTTTAGGATTGCGGCGAATTCCTTTTCTATCTTTGTTTTAAAATATTTTCTTTATTATTTCAGTAATATTATGTTTTGTTTCTGTTAGTTAAACAGTAGTTTAGCAACAAGTTTTTATTTTATATTTATTTGTTTTCATGAAATCAATTCTAGTTCCTTAGTAACTTGCAATTGGTTTCCGCACTGTTTCAAATCCCGTTTGGGAATACTTTCAAAAAAAATTGTGAAAAAATACTTTATTTTATCTTAGTTAAATTTATATCTTAGTTCCTTGTTATTATTTTCTGTTAGACAAAACTATTTAGTGATTGACGTAGTAGAAGACTCCCTAGTCTTGTTTGAAATTTCTTTCGGTTTCCTATTCGCTCTCTCTTTTGTTTTGATTGCTAGAATGATTGCTAGTATGAGTGCTTATGTGAATGATATGTTTGTTATATAGATTTCATCGGAGAGTGACGAGTAGTCTATCAAGTTATTTCTTGAGAAAATTCTTCTTCGTCAACATCACAGGAAAGTCACTTTGATCATACTATCACCTATGTTTTATGCATCGTAGTTCTACCATCCTATGCCCAAATTTGCATGCTCCTTAGGTACTTGGAAATTTTAGTATAGATTGTAGTATCATGTGGTAGGCACACAACAACCCCGATACTTGGCCCGGGACGACAAATTTCATATTGCTATGCTTGAGTAGACGGGATTTCGGTTGAGTGCATAACACGAGTGATGCGAGGTTGATTAAATAATCAAGACCGGTTAAGACAAGATTTTTCAAGACCTCGGACGCAATGCAACTCTGGGTGAAGGACGGTTGATCGGCTCCCTGGAGAACCCAGTGGATGACCCGGGATGCTGGGGACGTCCATGACATCCTGCGGAAAGCTTCACCCAGGCTCAAAGAGACGGACGGATATTTTCAAGACCCAAGGCTTACCTGCACAGCCACAAGTCATTATGGGCTCTGGCTTGGTTGGACAACGCGGCGACTCTGGAAAGGCGGTGCTAGCAGATGTAGAAGAACGGTAGGATTGGATGGGCACCGACAGGGATTCAGAGGGACCCGTTGAAAGACCATGTTTTGATCATCCAGTCTTCAAACACCCTGAAGTGCGAGGACAAAAACGGAGGCGATCAAATCTTGTGGGGAACGTGTGCAAAACTCTGCAGAGTACTCAAACCTAATCGATTAGCCGTGTCCACGGTCATGGACAACTTGAGCCAAAGGAACTGAAGTTATCTGGATTTCTCAACACCATTAAATATATTTGATGAGGGTAATTATTGACAACTCGGGTACAAGAATTGGTTGGTGGAACCATCTCGTTAACAACCAACTATGTAGTAACATTTTGCTTTTAGCCCTCTTGTTGTAGGAGAAAATTTGCTTTACGCTAAAACTTACAACACCACCTGCCATATATGCCTATAGTATAGTTGATTACTTTTCACCCCTCTCTTATGTGACTTGCCGGCATATTCAATATGCTGACCTACACGGCTGCAACGTCTTATGTTGCAGATATTTTTCTTCGACGAGTAAGAGTACGATCCAGGGTTACGGTCTACACTCAACTTACCGTTGGTGTGTATTGGGACTCCACTCCCTTGACCGCTTCCGCTGAGATAATTAGGGTATATATCAGTTTTACGCTATTTTACATGTGATTGCACTTTGATATATACATTGATATACTGTGTGTGCCAGCATACTGATCCAGGGATGGCACAGAAACACAGAGGCTTGACTCGTCTTGAATCGGGTCGCTACACCACTTGACCATTAATAAATTGCATGTTCTTTCTCCCTCGTGCTTGCATTAGAATTTTTCTACTGTTGTAGTTAGCTCCTATATCTGATGCATAGCCTGTTTTTGATGAACTACTACTTTACTCTATCGCACTTTAAACTATTTAGTATAGGTGGAGCGGTTATCCCCTTTGCCCCCTTAGTCCAGTTACCCCTGCTTTTTCATCAAGTCTCGATCATCTGATCAACGAGCTAAGACCCGTCACAGCACTCACACCCCTTAGTTGTACGACGCTAGAGAGCTACTATCGAGTACCAGGGTGACACGTCGATACATACTCCTGATGTTAGCTCTGTAGTGTAGTTAATCGGCGGTGGTTTATGGAGGGTGATTCCTCCTTCACCACCTGTGATAACGACTCTACCGTGCAACCTCTCAAGTATGACCCAACGAGGGGGATTCCTCCCTGGCCACCTTGATGATTACATCGTTCGGAATCCATTGAGAGTGATACCTCGGATCCCTCTAAAGTTATAGCCACACAGCTACTTGACCTTGTTACTGGGAACATTGATGAATGATGTGTTGCGGGTGGATTCCCGCGTGAATGTGACGATGAGTTAATTAAAATGCTAAAGATTTGGGTATTTGATCTGGTTTGGTTGTAGACCTTTTCGCACTAACCGTCCACGTGGGAGAAGTTATGGGTACTCGACGTCGTGGTATCAGCCAAAGCTCTTCAGACGTGAGCAATTGAGCGGAGCGCGCCCGGGTGGTCCGGATAAGCATCGTTCTTGTATAAGAGGTGTCGAGACTAACATCGGCCTCCCACGCGCATCATGCAGGAGCGGAAAGGGTGATGGGCCCATGACTCCTGCACGCTAAGGATTTAGACCGGCGGGCTGGCCTCTCTGTTGAGCCTAGGTGGGGCTACGACGTGTTGATGTTCCGAGGTCGGGCATGACCCAGGAAAGTGTGTCTGGCCAGAGTTTATCAAGCGTGACGGGAAACTTGGTTCACCCCTGCAGGGAAGAAAAATAACTATTGGTATAGCCATGTCTAGCCCTTAAAAGACGACTTGGAGTTGTGCCCCGATCTTATACAATTACAACTGTTAATTAACTCGAATGTTTGCTCTGGGATTGCTTCCTCGTAGGGAGTCGAGGACAGATCTCTAGGCGTGAACTCTTTTAATATTGTTGTAAGAATATGACTACAATTGTGTTACTTGCTCTACTCTTGTCTATTGTTGCAATACGCTGAAGATGCTAGTCTTCGATAGGACTAGTCCCCTCTCTCTATTCTCGCATTGCTATAGTCAGTCCACCCATAACCCCCCTTCCCTTTGATACTGATGCATACTTAGCATAGTTCTGATGTCAGTCTTGTGAGTACTTTGGATGAGTAGTCACCGTTGTTTTGCTCTCCTTTTCCCCTTGATACGATTGTTGCGACCAGATGATGGAGCCCTGGAGATGGCATATCCCACCTACGACGATTGCTACCCCCGACGGTGCCTACTGCTACGTGGAGGCCGCTGAAGACCAGGAGTAGTTTAGGAGGTTCCCAGGCAAGAGGCCTCGCCTTGTTCGATCGATGTACCTTTTGTGCTAGCCTTCTCTAAGGCATTATCCTTGTTTTATGTATGTGCTCAGATATTTGTTGCTTCCGCTGACTCATGTGTTTATCGAGCTTCTGCATTCTAGCCCTCGAGGCCCCTAGCTTGTAATATGAAGCTTGTATGTTTTTATTTGTGTCTAGAGTTGTGTTGTGATATCTTCCCGTGAGTCCTTGAGCTTGGTCGTACGGATTTGCGTTTATGATTAGCGTACGATCAAATCGAGGGTGTCAGATAGTGTGTGTGTGTGGGGAAGGATATTTCTTGCACTTTGTGTCTCATTTCATCAAGACTCTGTTGATGAGTAATGCTCATCCTTATCTTAGTCTTCTCAAGTGCTTTGCCATGACTCACACACATCATTTTGGTTGAGCCTATTCTTAAGTGCCTCTTTTACATGTTGATCAACCATATGTTTTTTGCAAGTGATATGATTATTGTCTTATCTATGTGCTTGCACTTGTTGTGTGTTTTTATTAATTTTTGGGGAGCAATGGTCCTATTTTGTGCACTTGTATCGAATACAAAAATTCTTACTAGTGCACAAATCATGGGGAGCTTCTCTAGTTTTGATAAAACACTCCTTTGCCCATATCATAATATCTTTTATTCATGTGCTTCGGAGAACCATGTGATTGTTTGTTCCTATTAGTATCTTTTGATTACTTGCTTCTCTTTTTTGTATGTCTTTGTGCCATATGATCCTTTTTGCAATATTTGGATCCTCGATATAGTTCGTTTTACTCCAACTACTTATCGTTATATATGTGTATTTCTTTGCACTCATTTGTTGAGAAGTAAACACTTTTTGGAGGAACACCTATTATAATGGCCTTCTAAGCTTTTCGTCCATTTTGGCAATCGATGCCAATGGGGGAGAAGTTTAGAGAGTTTAGTTTGGATAAGTTAAGAGAGTTTTTGCTTTTGTTGCTTAAGCATTTGCATCTCATACACATGCATTGCTTTGCATGTGTGTGCTTGGTTGTGCTTATTTCCTTATATAAACTCTCTTGAAAGTTTAGTTTTGAGAAGTTTATAGAGGTTTGTGTTTGTTGCTTAAGCACTTGCATCTCATACCTATGCATTATTTCTTTGCATGTGTGTGCATGTTTATGCTTATTTCTTTTATATAAACTCTCTTGAAAGTGATTGTCATCCATTACCAAAATGGGGGAGATTGTTAGAGCATATTTCTCCATGTGTGCTTTTGGTAATTGATGACAATCCCTATGGACTAATGGTTGCCTTAAGTTATATTCGAAGGATTTGTCCATAGGCACTTCTTGAAGTCCATATGTTGGTTTCAAGGAGTTTATATGATGACCAAGGTGGTATTCAAGGTTTTATCCAAAGATTGTTCATAAAGACACAAGGTTGATCAAGACTAAGTCAAAGAGTAAATCAAGTTGATCAACACACAAAGCGTACAAGATGTACCAAGAAGGATCAAGTGATCCCATGGTATGGCAAGCATTGTCCATTACGCTTTGTGTACTAACCCATGGTCTTTGTGAGAGTTATATGTAGAGTTAGGTGTGTTTCCATGGGTTTGCCTCAATAGGATGATCTCATTCAACCCATGGAATATTGCAGTGTGCAAGTTCAAGTGGAGCATCACGAAGATATCATGCTTGAAGCTTGTCGTCCATTGTGGTGGCAATGGACTTCTGAAAATGTGCTAAAGAATGGCTCACCGATAGTGAGTATGGGGGAGCAATCAACTAGTCTTTATCAAGCCGACACAATCAATAAAGGTGGTCCATCTTGAGGATGTCAAGATCATCATCATCTAGCTCAAGTGGACTATGTGCAAGGTATAGGTTTGCCCACTAAGGGAAATATGCCAACTTGTGACCTTCGAGCAGTGACCCTGGTAGAAATGGTCGTAAATCTACGACCATTTGAGACTAATTGGTCGTAAGGTGCTCAGGGGATCCAAATGCTAAACCATAACGACCAATTTTGATCAGAAAATTTGTAATCCCCTTACACGAAATGGTCATAAAGCACACATCACTAGTCCATGCAAGAATTCTTGGTGATTAGGACCAATATGGATGGTCATAATTGCTAATTTGTGATGTGTTGAAATGACGAGGCATCCACCTCGGCAATTTCTTCTACGTGTCACGTCGATGTGTCGGTTTTCTCCTATGTGTCGATTTAAATCTAGCACTGATAGGTGAGATCCACACATTGACTTGGCGATTTGGCAGGTAGGGCCCACGAAATTGACACATGGGACCCAGCTGACATGCGGACCCGCTACCCTGGGAGTGGGATCAACCACCGTCCTAACAAATAGGACCCACTGACATGCGGGCCACTACCCTGACGAGGGACACGACAATGGCAGAGATGCATGAAAAATGGGAGAAGGGGGAGAAGAGGGAATCGAACTCGCGACCACTCCCTCCCATCCTCTAGTAATCCCAAGCTAACCACCAGGACACTAAAACGATCATGCCATAGAACTGAACTAGCTCCTTTTAAATAGCACAACGCCTTGCTGGGCTTGGGCCACGACTGGACAAGGTCCCTTCGTTTAGTTTTTTTTCTTCTAACGAGTGGGTCAAGATCTAACATAGTTACAGATTGTGCATATATTGGAAAACATGGGCTTCGCATGTCAGATTCAGATTCTCTTTGCAAAAATAATGTTAGTTTCCATTAGCACCAAAATCTTTTTGCCATGTCGGTGAGACCAATTCCGTGATGAAGGTTTCTCTTACCATATTTGCTATTTATTGTAGTTTGTTTGAATCCAGGGGAAAGGGTATGTTCAAGTGATGCCTATAAGTTACCTAAAAAGTTATGGACTTTCAATATTTTTTACTTTGGCAGTATTGTTTCATCGGTTAACCAACTAAATAATATATGAAAACTAGCAACATCCAATGCTTTGAATTGAACGCGCATTCCATATATTTATAAGCTAACATGATATTTTTTACGCTATGCGCACTAATCTAGAATAGTGTAGGAATGACCACTCAACTAGCCAGGGTTCCAAACTTAAATTCCATGTAGTGATACTTAACAACACAACAATTTGAAGTCTCTTTTTTCTAGAGAAAAAGGGACCCTACCCGAGCTCCATTTTACTAAAAAAATAAAGCCCACCAAATGTTACTTCTTACAGTGCGTACAGAGTACAACAGAGTACGCCTTAGCAAAAGGTAGTAAATCTCGCCTGGAATCCAAAACTACAAGATCTTTGATACGAACACATACATGCTCCTCGCACCATAGAAGATAGATAAATATTAGCAGACTGGTATTGTAACATTTAGTCACACTTATTTACCAAAAGGGAATGAAATTGGATTTTGTACCCCATATGTAAAGGAGTTATGGTATCAGTTTTTGTTTAACTTTTCATGAATACACATCAATTATGATTTATGAATTGATTTTACGAGCAAATAGATGCTAGCAAGCAATTTCATTTCAGTTATGAAGATTATGTTTTAATGCCTGCTACCTACTAATTCAGGTGGGTCCACCACCTCGTGCCACACAAGTAGTTTTTCTAATGGTCGAAGAACTACATCTTCAGCTCAAGAAATAAGAGCCATATTCAGGTAGATACATGAGCAGAGACAATTTTATTTTTGATATAAGGGTACTTAAATTTGGTTTGGCAAGATTTACGAAACACCGATGTCTGGTTTTCAGTCCAACAAAAAGGACCAGTTCTATTCTCTGAATTTGACAGAAATTCAATCACCTTCTTGAGGAATTGTGACGAAAAAATGAACTCTTTTTGCTTTTGGATCCAGTTGAGTTGTCACCATTTTTTCAATAAATATAAATATGTCATGACTCATGCAAGTCACTGGTATTTCGAATCCTTTTGAATAACGTTTCTAAGAAACAAAGCACTCAGCTTTGTTTCATCCAAGAAGAGAATACAATATTTAAGGGTTAGTGTACTGTGTAAATGATCATAGCCATGTGAGCTCAATACCAATCTCCAATGGTATCGCACATGGCAACAATATCCAAAATTAGAGTATAGAAATGCTTACTGAAGTAACTTCACTTTTTTTATAATCCAGAACAACTTAGATTTAGTTACTTCAGCTGTGGAAAAGGATACATACATTTTCCTTTTATCTAGAAAACGTATGATTTAACAAAAAAACCGTTAGGTGAGCAAATTGATATTGAGAAACTTCCCTTTTTGAAAATGCTTCTAGAAAAGGAGCATATACAGATGAAAAATAAGCACTTGCATTTGTCATCCCTTTTAGAAGTGTTTTCCTAATTAAGTTTAATTCTTTTCACTTCGAATTGAGCTCGGTATTTTGATTGAAAAACAAACAATATATAGTTGGTTTTAGTGTCTTCAACTTATCCGCTTCCCTTATCATTCTCAAGTGCAGAAATATTTTGCTACACATTTTCAAGGATGCAACTTACCAACGTGCAATTTTAGGCGCCTCGGTTTGATATATAGATAATCATTTTGGGATAATACTTGCACCCTCATTGTTTTCATTCTGGCTTGATTTGTATTATAGGATGGTAGATGATACGTCCATTTTGCATCATGCTTTCATGTTGATATTTATTGCTTTTTGGACTGTTATATTACTTGTGGTACCATATTTATGCCTTTTCTCTCTTATTTTGCAAGGATTATTTCAAGAGGGAGAATTCAGGCAGCTGGAATTCTGGACTAGAAAAGGAGCAAATCCTAGTCCACTATTCTGCACATCTCCAAATGCCCTGGAAATTTACGTGGATTTTTTCTGGAATATATTAAAAATACTAGGCGAAAGAACTACCGGAGGGGGCCATCAGGGCTCCACAAGCTTGCCCACCGCCACCACCCCCTGGTGGCGCAGGGTAGGCTTGTGCGCTGCCCGAAGGCCCACTAGCCCCCCTCTTTTTCTATATGAAGCGTCTTGGTCTGGAAAAAAATCAATCAGGAGCTTTTTCGTGGTTTCGCCGCCGCCACGAGGCGGAACTTGAGCAGATCCAATCTAGAGCTCCGGCAGGACGATCCTGCCAGGGAAACTTCCTTCCCAGAGGGGGAAATCATCGCCATCGTCATCACCAACACTCCTCTCATCGGAGGGGAGGCATCTTCATCAACATCTTCATCAGCACCATCTCCTCTCCAATCCCTAGTTCATCTCTTGTAACCAATCTTCGTCTCGCGACTCCGATTGGTACTTGTAAGGTTGCTAGTAGTGTTGATTACTCTTTGTAGTTGATGCTAGTTGGATTACTTGGTGGAAGAGTTTATGTTCAGATCCTTGATGCTATTCATTACACCTCTGTTCATGATTATGATTATGTCTTGTGAGTAGTTACTTTGGTTCCTGAGGACATGGCATAAGTCATGTTAATAATAGTCATGTGAATTTCATATTCGTTCGGTATTTTGATATGATGTATGTTGTTTTTCCTCTAGTGGTGTTATGTGAACGTCGACTACATAACACTTCACCATATTTGGGCCTAGAGGAAGGCATTGGGAAGTAGTAAGTAGATGATGGGTTGCTGGAGTGACACAAGCTTAAACCCCAGTCTATGCGTTGCTTCGTGAGGGGCTGATTTGGATCCACTAGTTTAATGCTATGGTTAGACTTTGTCTTAATTCTTCTTTTGTAGTTGCGGATACTTGCGAGAGAGGTTAATCATAAGTGGGATGCTTTTCCAAGTAAGGGTAGTACCCAAGCACAGGTCCACCCACATATCAAACTATCAAAGTAACGAATGTGAATCATATGAACATGATGAAACTAGCATGACAGAAATTCTCGTGTGTCCTCGGGAGCGTTTTTCCTTCTATAAGACTTTGTTCAGGCTTGTCCCTTGCTACAAAAAGGATTGGGCCACTTGTTGCACCGTTGCTACTACTTGTTACTTGTTACTCTTTGCTTGCTATGTTTCACCTCGCTACACAATCACTTGTTACCGCTACTTTCAGTGCTTGCAGTTATTACCTTGCTGAAATCCGTTTATCAGAGCCTTCTGCTCCTCGTTGGGTTCGACACTCTTACTTATCTAAAGGACTACGATTGATCCCCTATACATGTGGGTCATCAGTAGACGCCTTCGATCAAAACTGAAGGAGGCATAGAAGAGCATGTAAATTATGTTGAAACCTTGAAATTCTGCCTCATCTAGATGCCATTTGCCTGCAACCTGAGAATCTGAGTGTGTCGTTGGATTCAGCCTCGCACTATGTCCAGGACTATAGAATTCAGATAGTTCAGGTTCTTAGTCTGTCCTTTCTCAACACTAGAACACTAAAAAAGTAGATTGAGTACATGGACACTGTAACTTTGTGAATGTCTCCATACTAGATGTCAGTACAGTTGAGGGCGAAAAATATGTGTTCTTATTGCTTAACTCACTAAATTTGATCTGCCAGATTCCTTCCATTGCAATCTATACAAAGAAAAATAGTGAATGTTTCTTGATGAACAAAGGTATGTACCCATGCACAAAACGATTCCCTGAGTCTTCCAAAGGACCATGATGTAAAAGATGAAAATGAAACAAGGTCCCACGCAGTCCTTAGTTTCCCTTATTTGTAAGGATTTAAAAATTCCTGGCACGATGTTTCTTTTGTTTTTAGACGTTTAGGGTTGTTTCTAAATATGAAGTGGTTACTTCTACGCAAGCAGAAACTTTCTTTTCATACTTAGTGTGACATGCACATGTGCTTAGATCAGTTGGTATACAGGCTAGATAAAATTTTGATCATGTGATGTTTTATAAAATTAATCTTTTCTTGGCAAACCAACAACAAGTAATTGGACAGGCTCTCTCACGGGCGCGACGTGTCGCCGCACCTCTACCTACTAGTAAAGGGACTATTAGTCCAAAAAAAGGGAGTTCAAAATTTAATCAAGAATTTGAAAGTTTTAATATGTGTATAGAAAAAATGTTGAACATGTATTAAAAGTATGTTAATCTTCTATTTGAATTTTCTTAATGAAGCATTTGAAAAATGTTAATACAAAAAATATTAACGATGTATTAAAAAATCTTGTATTTGGAAATGTTAATCAAGCATTTAAAAAAATTAAATATGTATAAAAATGGTGAGCATGTATTGAAAAAAAATCTTGTATGTAAAAAATATTAATAAATCATTTGCAAAATGTAAAAATATGTATATAAAAATGTTGACCTAATAATAAAAAACGATAAAGTTGTATTTGAAAATATTAAACATGGATTAGGAAAAGGTTCTTCATATATTTGAAAATGTAGAAAGAAAAGGAAAAGAGATAAGGAAAAACAAAAAATGAAAACTGAAAAAGTAAACAAAATTAAGCAAAGGAAAAAAGGAAATTAAAAAGGGAACTCAAGAAACTAGTGCAAAAACAATTTTTTGATATTTTTTGAATTTTTCATGTCCATTTCAAAATACGGTCAAAACGGCGGGCATGCATGATCGTTCCTAGCTCGTGGTTGAATCTTAGAAAACTTTTGATGTTTCTCTAATTAAATAGATATTTATTTACATAAAATGATTTTTGGAAAAAATAAAGAGCAAACTATGAGGCAGCTTGAGTTCAAATTTGACATTGTTTGCCATTTTAAAATGCACTCTTTCGCATAATAGTAGATGATTTAAACAAACTATGTAATAAATGTGGTCATAAGATTGATCATTTGGCTTCACAGCCTTGAATATTCACACATGATAACTAACTTTTGAGAACACTTTTTTTTAATAATTGTCGTATTACAAGGTTATTATTTTTCCTCGTAACTTGGTCACATATAGTGACACAATGCGAAGGTTTTCCCATTTTTTTATTTTTTTTATTTTTCATGCCCGTATCAAAATGCGGTCAAAACGGCGGGCATGACCGTTCCTAGCTAGTGGTTGAATCTTGGAAAACTTTTTATATTTATCTCATTAAATAGATACTTATGTACCTCAAAATGATTTTTGAAAAAAAATAAAGAGCAAACTATGAGACACGTGCAGTTCAAATTTGACCCGCTTCCACCTAAATCGATAGAAATTTGTCTTTTTCATGATAGCAAAATCAAAACTTTTCACACCCAACCATTTGGTCAATTGTACATTAAATATGACCTAGTATTTTATAAAATTGATTTGGTCCAATTTTGTAACAAATATATGGTAGGTCCTTAAAAAACTCATTTTGGGCACTCGAAAAATGGAAAATGATTTTTTTGTCCGGAGAAAATGAAAACGTCCTTAATCAACAGTGTTTGCCCTTATAATATGAACCCTTGTGAATAATATTAGATCATTTCAACAAACTATGACATGAATGTCGTCATAAGATTGATCATTTGACATGAAAGTCATGAATCTTCACACATAATAGGTCATTTCCGAGAACACTTTTTTAAAATAATTGTCGTATTACAAGTTTATTATTTTACCTAGTAACTTGGTCACATATAATGACACAATGTGAAGGTTTTCCAATTTTTTTGATTTGTTTTGAATTTTTCATGCCCATTTCAAAATGTGGTCAAAACGGCGGATATGACCGTTCCTAGCTAGTGGTTGAATCTTGAAAATTTTTTGGTGTTTCTATGATGAAATAGATACTTCTGTACCTAAAAATGATTTTTAGAAAAATAAAGAGCAAACTATAAAGCAGCTGCAGTTAAAATTTGACCAGCTTCCAACAGAATCAGCGAAAATTTGTCTTTTTCACGAGAGTTGGATGAAATATTTTAACACCCAACCATTTGGTCAATTGTACATTAAATAAGGACTAATATTTTATAAAAATGATTTGGTCCAATTTTGCAACAAATATATGGTATGTCCTTCACACAAAAACTCATTTTGGGCACTCGAAAAATGGAAATATTGGTATTTCATTTTTTGGAAAATGTAAATAAGGTCTAAAGAATATCAAATTTGACATGGTATTGTTTCATCATTCCTAGAAGGTGTGGAAAAATATTTGAGAAAATTTGCTAAATATTAACATGTTTATTATATCAAAATTGATAGGGTAAACAAACACAATTTTGTTTGCTCATTCCCTATTGGCTTAAATCTCCTTCTCCTGGATCCATGACGTGGCAGGGCAGCGAGCCCCACTCCTCGTCCCACCCAGATAGATCCATCCCTCCCCTCATCCCCCACATCGCCTCCCACCCCGATCCAATATCTTCCCTCGTCTCCCACATCACCGCCGCCACTCACCCATTGCCTCGTCCCTCCCGAACCTCGCTACCAGTGGCCTCTCCCCCTCCTCTCTGCTTCCCTCCCACCTCAGGCATAGCCCTCATCCATCCATCTCTCTTTCTCGAGATACATCTCCGCCACGAGAGATGCCAGTCGATTCTGGCATTCTCCGGCAACTCTCGCCATAGTGCGGCACATGATGACTAGTTGATGAATATACTTCTCGCCCCTCGTTGGTTACCCCAAGTGGAAGGTGAAGATGTAGTCAGCAGCAGATTTCCCTTACACGGAGACTGTAAGTTTTATCGAACCAGGAAGACTCCTAGGCTCAACAAGTAGGTGTCTTCCACCCTGGCGCTAGCAGAAGACATGGACCTGCACACACAACAAATAACTTTGCTCCCAACGAGTACAGAGAGGTTGTCAATCTCTCCAACCTTGTAGTTTGCAAAGGATCAAAACACAAGCGGGAAAGTAATAGTTATTGCAATGGAAAAGTAAATGAAAGCAGTAAATGATGGAGGTGTAAACAATGATGGTGTATGGACCGGAGTCGCATGATGTTCACTGGTGATGTCTCTCTCCCAAAAGACGATAAATAACTATGCTTGGGTAAACAAATCACAGTTAGGCAATTGACAGAATTATGATTGCACCGCAATGCTAATTATGCTACTTGATAGTTAGAGGTTCAATAGTAATGGGCAGTACGCCAAGACAAGTAGACCGTTTATTCATCAGCATTTACTTACTAATCATCCACCTTGAGATATCTATCCAAAACATCTCTCTCGTATTAAGTTGCGAGCCCCACCCAAATTGTAAATTCAAAGCAACGGACAACTGCATTAACGAACTATGCATAAGGTAAACAACCTTGCAATCGTGGTCACAAGCACCATTGTTTTCTCCCTGGTGGCAACAAACACATCCCCTAGTATCATGTTTCTGTCACTCAAGCTAGACATCGAGGGGCGTGAACCCACAATCATGCATAACGCTCCCTCTTGGAGTTACAATCTACTACTCAGCCAAAGCAATAAATAGCAACGGAGAACATGCATTAATCACTAAGGAACATAATATAAAAGGATAATCAAATATATAACTCATACCAATTTGAACATAATCTCATAATCCATCGGATCCAACAAACCGAGCATTGCAATAGCAAGAGAATTACATAGATGCCTTGATCATGTAGGGCAACTCACAAGGACTAACCATTTAAGCACAAGATTGGAGAGAAGACATCACATAGCTACTGGTCATGGACTCATGGTCCAAGGAGGACTACTCATGGCACGTCCGGGAAGCGTCCATGGCGGTGGAGAAGCTCCCGGAGGTCAATCCTCCCTCCGGCAGGGTGCTGGGAAGAGGTCTCCTGACACTCCCGATCTCGGAAGCGCTCAGAGGCGGAACGATGGAGAAATTCGCGATTCCAGAAGTTGTGGAAAGGCTTCCTCTCGGGACTCTAAATATAGGCCAAAGGAG
Source organism: Hordeum vulgare subsp. vulgare (assembly GCF_904849725.1). Taxonomy (NCBI): domain Eukaryota; kingdom Viridiplantae; phylum Streptophyta; class Magnoliopsida; order Poales; family Poaceae; genus Hordeum; species Hordeum vulgare. The sequence continues at coordinate 73,374,493 of NC_058518.1, forward strand.
GGCACCGGATGAGGTGGGACCCATGCAGGCGGCCTCCTGGCGCAGCAGGTAGCCTGGGAGGCCCCTGGCCCATCTTCAGTGATCTAGAAGCTTCTATTTCGCTGATTTTTCATATATATTTTCTGTAATTTTTCGGGCTTTGGAAAATTGGGTAAAAGCCCGTGCAAAATAGACATTAACATACAGAAACTGGCACTAGGTGCACTGAGTTAGTAGGTTAGTCCAAATATGTGTAAAAATGATATAAAAGTGTAGCAAAACATATAATAATGTCACCCAAAATATCATGAACAAGCATAAATTATAGATACTTTGGGACGTATCAACACAACACGAGCTCGTCTCTCTCCGCTGGGCCTTCCCCCGATGGAATTCGCATCTCCCGGCCTCCAACGCTCACCCATAGCCCCCCGTGTGGCTAGGTTTTGCGGTGGCTTTGCCCCACGCTGTCCACGGCTCTCTAGGAACCATGACGGTGAAGGTGTCGACGGGATCTGAATGGCACGAGCACCTATGGCCACTCGCGAACCTACCCACCCGCTAGGGTTTGACACACCGCGTCCCCGACATGGCTCCCGCATTTTTGTGATGATCCAGTGAATCAGGCGAGTCCCTCCACTCCTCCTCGTCGCATCCCTCCCTCTCTTCCCCACCAAGTTACCTCTCCCGCTCAGATCCATTGTCACTCGAGCACCAAGACACCATGGACGGGATGAGCACTTCCTCCCCTTCTCTGAGGCCATGGAGGCGCGACATGGATGGATCTGCGATGCGGCAGCAAAGGCTTCCCTCCTTTAACCTCCATCAACGGTGCGACGAGCTCTATGTTTCCTTGATCCAAACCCTTTCCTTCGTTCTATCTCTGATTCCCATGTTTCCCCCTATGTTCGGTTGATTCAATCTAGGGTTGTAGGCGGCCTCCACAAACGAGGAAAGCAGAGGAGGACAAGCAGCCCCTGATGCCCAATGCTCCTCAAGGCCCAAGGACAAGAAACGACAACAACATCTTCTTTCATTCAGCACAAGGACAATCAGCGGGTGCGACAGCAACAGATGCAGCCATGTGTTTTGCTTATACTTTGTAGCTAGTTATATTGCACTCAACAGCATATCTAGTTGTATGAACATGATGTAAAGATCATGAGAGGCTAATTCTTTTCTATCGTTTGAAGAATTCAGTTTGTTTCATTTGAAATGTTTATCATTTGTGTACTATGAAAATGTGAGAAAAAGAAGTTGATGAGTTGGACCAACAAGGCCAAGGTCAAAAAAGTAAATGAAGTGAGAAAAGGCCGCGACCCAATAAAAAATGGATTACTCTAAAAGGCTTAAGCCCAAAAAATAAATTTCACATCCCAGAAAACAAAAAATGCTAAAATGTTGGGAATGGCCCATGTAGTTGACGAAAACTAATAGGGAAAAATATAAAAAGGGTGAATTGTTGGGCTCGGCCCAAGTAACACAAAGAACTGGACCGAGTTGATTCTTATCAATGACCAATCCAATTGGTCGTAACTTTGCCACATGAGCTTGCCATGTTGGATCTGACGTGGCCTGGCTAGACAAACAATGACCAAAACAGTTGGTCGTAGAACCAATGACCTTTTCGTTTGGTCATAAATGTCTACGACCAATCCAGAAGGAAGGATGTTATAGTTCATTAGAGATGGTCAGCTTTTGACCAACCCATTTTGGTCGTAAAAAGGTCACAAATGGAAATAAACGACCATTCAGTGACCAATATTGAAGGTCAAAAGTTGACATATTTCTTGTGGTGGCCCTTGATAGGTTATTCTATTTTAGGATATATTTTCGTAGTGTCAAGGGGGGCTCTCAAGTGAGTAGCTTGATTGTATTGTTCGTTGATAGCTCAAAGCATTTGCATCCTTGCATCATATTTCTTGGTTCTTGTTTGGTGGTTCTCTTGTGAGTTGTAGAGATTATGTTTATCTTTATGACAAGCTCAAGTTCATAAAAACAGAGTTCATGTGCATCTTCTATGATGTTTTCAATGTTAGAATTTTTGCCGGTTCTTCATTCATAGAGGTTTCACATCTATATATCATTGGCATTTTTCTACTACCTCTTCTTGCTATAACCATTCATTGTTTGTATAATACTTGTTGTTTGCTATCAAACAAGCTTGAGTTTGCTCACTTCGGAGCTCGTATGCGAAAGTTATGGCTCTTTTTGTGTTACCTATTTTTCACCGAGAGGTTGTACCGCCCCTAACAGAGGTTGTACCGCTCGACCGGTACAACTGGTGTTTGGAGTGGTTGTACTGCTCAAGAATTGGTCTGGAGGTTGTACTGGCCATGTGCCGCACTACCACAGGACTAGGTTCTGTTTTGGTGCGGTTCTTGGGCAGTTGTACCGCTATATTATGTAGCACAGTTGTACCGCCCGCATCACCGATTGTACCGCCCTTGTTTTATTCTACACATAACGGGCAGATTTGTGGGGACCTATTTAAGGGGGTCTTCTTCACCAATGGTTCCCTCAGTTTTGAGCTCGTATTTTCCCCCCATTTTGACCTTCTTAAAGCTTGCTAACTCTCAATCCCTTCAATGATTTTTGCTCTTTTTTGAGGGAAAAGAGAGAGGATATCTAGATCCACATTTCCACCAATCAGTTTCTCCTCTATGTGAGGGGAACCCCCTTGGATCTAATTCTTGGAGTTCTTGGTGTTCTTCTTCGTTCTTCCTCTCGTTTTCGTCCATAGCATTAGTTGTTGTGGAGGGATTTGAGAGAGAAGGACTTGGGCACTCCGTGTGCCCTTGCCATTGCATTTGGTGCATAAGTTTGAGTTCTCCATGGTGATACGTGGAAGTGAAGTTTGAGAAGCTTATTACCCTTGGATTCTTGGTACCCTAGAGATTTTTCTTCGTGGATGCTTTGACGTCCTAGAAGCTTGGTGGTACCTTGGAGCTCAATCATCGTGGTGTAAAGCTCCACGCAAGCATCGGGGTCTCCAATTAGGTTGTGGAGATTTCCCCGAGCATTTGAGATTACCTCTAAGCCATATTCCATTGTGGTGAAGCTTCGTGGTGTTGTTGGGAGCCTCCAATTAAGTTGTGGGGATTTTCTCAACCTTATTTGTACGGATTCGATGACCGTCTTTAAGGGTCCCTTACTGAAATCACGACATCTTGCATTGTGCAAGGGCGTGAGGAGATTACGGTGGCCTTAGTGGCATCTTCGGGAGCATTGTGCCTCCACACCACTCCAAACGGAGATTAGCATCCGCAAGGGTGTGAACTTCGGGATACATCATCGTATATGTGTGCCTCGGTTATCTCTTACCCGAGCCTTTTACTTATGCACTTTACTTTGTGATAGCCATATTGTTTCTTGTTATATATCTTGCTATTAATTAGTTGTTTATCTTGCTTAGCATAAGTTGTTGGTGCACATAGGTGAGCCTAGTTGTTTTAGGTTTTGTGCTTGACTAATTAAATGTTAGTTTTATTCCGCATTTGTTCAAGCCTAAACCGAAATTATTTTGAAGCGCCTATTCAACCCCCTAGGCGACATCCACGTCCTTTCAACTACATAACTTACAGTGCTTGTTGTTATAAGACAGAGCTTTTTTCCAAGTGTTCTCAGGACCTACGTTTTTTCATGTGTTTTTTTGTTTTTTTTGTTTGTAGAGGTGACTGTGGGATATTCGCATTGATGAACGCACTATTATGGAATGGGACATGGCTCCCAGACTATGGACAAGATGACATATCGAACATAAGGAAGCTCATAACATTCTCGATGATAAAGTGCAACCTCAGCAAGGTTATCTGGCAGGAGATCCTCAAACTAGTTAAGAAATGAATAAGAACTAGGTACACAAATGATAAGCGTCCATCTACAAGTGTCCACTTTTTTATGAATTCAAAGTAACTAAAACACATAAAATTAAAACAAGATCCTTCAAAACATCCCACCGCTTGCTTTGTTTTGCGCACATAAAACTAAAATTGTTAGTTGCTTGAATTTTCTCTATCATCTGCTAAAAAACAAGCTAATAGTTGCTTCCTTTTTAATAGTCACTGATGTTTTCCCATTCATTCTAGTTTGCTAGTCCACGGGTCCTTTTCTTCATTTGTGTCAGCCGTCATAGCAATTTCCCCGAACACTTTGTAGCGTTGTGTTCAATTGAATCACAAATGGTACACTGGTTCTTTTTTGGGGTGTAGCTCTAGAGTGGATTCAAAGCGCCTCGTGCAGGTGCCTCCTTTTGTGACTAACGTGGGTGGGTCCATAGGGGCAGGGGCAGGAGGTTGGCCTGAACCACTCACGGTTTTAGGATTTGATGCCTCCCTATACTGGGCCGCTTCTCGTGCTGCTTTCAGCTTCTTCCTCTTTAGATTGTTCTGTTTAGTAACCTCAACGCCTGCTACTTTCATGTCCCTTGCAACTACAACAAATGTCTCATCACTTGTCGTTGCCTTCTAGGCTAGCTTTGCAAAATCCATTCTCATGTTCACTTGGCGCACTTGGTTCTTCGACTCAGCGGGCAAGTCCGGTGGAGGGCCTTCGTTATTCGGCGGATGCGCACTTGGGATCCCATCATGCGTCCTGCGGCGCAAGTGTAGTGTGCATGTATCTCATCAATGCCCAGGTGGGTGAAAATCTTCAAGACATGGCAACAAAGTAGGTCGTCCCTATGCCACTTGCAACAATCACAATTGTAGATGGTTGCTTCTGGTCTCATTGTGACTAGATACTTCCTTACACTATACATTGGAACAACTTCTGTGTTGGGCACAAGGTCATAGAACTTGACTCCAAGGGGGAGCACGTTGTACTGACCAATCATCTCAAACTCAATCCTGAATTTAACATAGATGTACCTAGTGTACGTCTTGTAGGCATGCCTCTCAACACGAAAACATGACCACCTTTGTGTGTCCAAATGTTCAGTCTGGTAGTCATTCCCACACTCGCTCACAAGTATGTGCACCTGAATCTTCTCGTATTGCTTGACAAAGTTGAGGATCGACTTGTGTGGGTTCACATAGCGCTTCAAGACATCGTTGAAGCCTTTGCTGCGTTGCGTCGACTGAAGGAACATGAAGAACATGTACTTGAAGTAGCAAGGCACCAATGTAGCCCGGTATTCATAGAGTTTCTCAAAGTGGCCATGCATAAGCCCCTCATACTTCAGTTGTAGTGCAACCCACTTTCTTTCAAACTCAGCTGAGGTGGAGCTGAAATTAATACATTCATTGAAGTCTTTGACCAAATCTGGGTTCCTAGACAACACAAAGCCAAGCTTCTCTTGCGCCTTCTTCATGATATGCCAACGACAATAATGGTGAATTGTTGTCGGGAACTTCCTCTTGATTGCTTGTGCCATCACAACATCTTGGTTCGTGCTGATGTTGTCCGGAGCCAACCCATCCATTGCCTCCAGAAAAGTGTCAAACGGCTAGTCATATCAACTGCCCATGCCTGTTGATGCCAATGAAGGGGGCAAATGGCATATTGTACATGTTTGTAAGATAACTGGCATCAAATGAGACACAATCATGATAAGCATCCGCGTAAGCTTTCCGTGTCACACCATCCACCCAAAACAAGTTCTTTGTCTTGCCTTCCGCGTCCGTCTTGCATTTGAAGAAGAACCCTGGGTCAGTTTCCTTTACCTTGCAAAACTAGTTGAGTGTCTCTTCAATGTCTACGTCTTTAGTTGCGGCATTCAGCTTTGAACAGTGGTTATGGATGGCTTTAGACGTGAAAGGGACAATCAGCTCTAAACCATAGTATGGCGACATTATCATCATCATTCTGCCTAGCAAAACCAAATAAACTTTGCTAACCACAATGTAGGAAGCAACTTGTTTTCATAGAAACAGAAGCAACTCATATTATAAATAGAACACGAAACGTGGCAACATTGTTTTTCACATACAATTTTTGTGATGGGTACACGTTTTTGTATAGAAATCAAAACAGAGTTTCTTTAATTTTCTCCTTAAGTTGCCAGGTTTTTTGGATCACGCTTGCCCCAGATCCTGACACTTTTTGTCATGTTTCTTCCCTTGTTATCATCAAAGTTGCATAAAATTCGAGAGAGTTGCCTAATTTTTAATGTATATAGTTGTTAGGTTTGTTGCTGAGGGTTGCCGCATCCTAACAACCTTTTTTATTCAAAAACAAAGAAAAAAAGCAATGACACCACGCAAGAATAATAAACACTTTTTTTCACCAAGTTTTTTCAGCGAGGGGAATGGGTGGGGATGGGGGTGGGGTTGTTGTATTATACCTGCTGTCAAGTTGCAGCCGCTAAGGTGAGTTAGAATTTTTTTTTTTCTCTTCAAGTGGGATTCGTTGGTGAGAATGGAGGTATTTGAGAAGTGATGGCTTGTCAATTAGTGTGTGGGTGTGATCTGCAACAAAGATGATAACCTCCCATGTGTCATTTATAAGCTTCACCATCATCTTAGTAGGGCATTTTGTTTGCTTTATAGTCTGTATCTTCCTCTTCTTTTTATAAGTGGGTTCTTCATCATCTCTTCAGCATCCTGTTCAGGTGAGCTCGGGCATTTAGTGTTTTTACTCGACGAGGCAACATGTGAGACACCAACCCTCTCCACTGGCTTACTGTAGGATCAAAAGTATGTCTAGAGGGGGGTGATTAGATTACTTGACAAGATAAAAACTTAGCCTTTTCCCAATTTTAGTTGTGGGCCAGTTTTAGCAATTATGACTAGTCAAGTTCACCCTACACATGCAGATCTAAGAGTATAGCAGCGAAAAGTAAAGACATGCAAATGTAATGTAGAGGAGAGGGTAGGAAGATCAAACGCAAAGGCTGACGCGACGAGTTTTGGCATGGTTCTGATAGGTGGTGGTATCATACGTCCATGTTAGTGGAGACTTCAACCAACAGAGGGTAACGGATGCGAGAGTCCATGAAGGGCTCTATCCAGAAGGGGTCCACAAAGAAGTGGTCTTGTCTATTCCACCATGGCTTACGTCCACAAAGGACTAGCCTCACTCACGGTAGATCTCCACGAAGTAGGCAATCTCCTTTCCCTTACAAACTTTCTTGGTTCAAATCCACAACATGAAGTAGGAGGATCCCAAGCGACACCTAACCAATATAGGAGGCACCACCCTCCAAAAGGTAACATATGCAGTAGAATGATGAACTCCTTGCTCTTGTGCTTCAAAAGATAGTCTCCTCAACACTCAATCACTCTCTCACAGATTTGGCATGGGTAGGAGAGATTGATTTTGTGGAAAGAAACTTAGGGAGGATAGAGATCAAGTTTCAAATGGTTGTATTGGAATCTCTTGATCTCCACACATGAGTAGGTGGCTCTCTCTCAGAAAACTGGATCTGGCAATGATATGTGTGTTCTGAGTGCTTCCTCTCTGAATGAGAGGTAGGTGATGGGGTATATATAGGCAACCCCTAAAATCCAACCATTACAACATTATTTCCCAACTCGGTGACACCGAAATAAATCTCGGTGGTACCGAGTTGCACCAAATGTGCAAGTTTTGAATTCTCGGTGAGACCGATATATACATCTCGGTGGTACCGAAACGATGACCTAGACCAGATTTTAAATCTCGGTGAGACTGGTTTCAATCTCGGAATTTCCGATTCTTGAAACCTTCTCAACGGAAAGGTGGTCACTGAACCTCGGTGGCACGGATGTGAATGTTGGTTGTATCAAGATGGTGGTTTGGCTTAGGATCTATCTAAGTGTAGAATTGGTAGGGTCGAGTGGAATTTGTTGGTGGCACCGATTTCGCTAGTTTGGCTTTGGACAGATATATTTTGTGGGAGAACAGCTGAGTATTTTTGGCGGCTATCTTGAAGCACTTGAGCAACCAATTCATCATAATACCTCACCCCCTTTTAATAGCATTGACTTTCCTATGGACTTGAAGTCATTTCTCACAAATGTAAAATGTAGAGTCTTCTTGCTTGAACCTTGAGCCAATGCTCTTCCTTCCTTGCATCAAGGGGTTTCTCCTCACAATCCTATAGCCAAGGCAACTTTGAACGTTTCTGAAATATACTTGAATACGCTCATTAGTCCAATGATGCATATGTTTTGACCAATTATCAAAACCACCTTAGGGAGCAATTGTGCTTTCAATGTCCCCCTTTTTGGTAATTGATGACAACATATAGGTCAAAGATTCGGAAAAAGATATAATCAATGATTAGTATCGACGCTTTGAGGAGTATGTCAAAAGCAAGAGCTCCCCATAATTTTGTGCATTATTTATTATTTGCATTTGAAAGCAAATGCACAATCGATTAGTATCATGGGCTACTCTTCCAGGTCACATACAACTTGGTGGTGCACATAAATGATATGAATGAATAGTAATGCACATAACACCAAACAAATAAGTGAATGATCATCATATAGATAGCTCAAAGATAATAACATAGTAGCATCAACCAATCAAACCGTATGATCAAACACATGTAAACTGATAAAGTCATCCAATGAGACCAAAAGATTTGAAAAAAAAATGAGAGCAAATAAAAAGGAAAAGCTCTCTCTAGAAGCTCTAATGATCTATACACTTCTCCCCCTTTGGCAACAAGTTACCAAAAAGTTCAAAGGTCTAGAACTAATAGTCTCTGTGGGCTCGATCTCCTCCAGCAGTAGATGATTGAGTGGACAGGAGAGCGTCGACAAAGGCTTCGACAGAATTCCCTGGAGCTGGAGGTGTAGACACTATAGTTGCTGGAGCTGGAGCTGAAGCTGAAGGTGTTGAGGCATGAGCTGATGAAGATGGTCTTACTTCCGGCACTAGCACAGCTGCTGACCTTGTGTGGGTCCTAAACTGAGTAGTAGTGCGAAGAGGCGACTCTTCATCAGAACTGCTAAAGCATGGAATCTTCACAGAATCAACTTCGTATTAGAGCTGCCCAAAAGTGGTGGTCAACTCCGTTACCTTCACATCCAAGTCATGGGATTTCTTCCTCCTCATATCAGCAGCTTTTGCTGGGTCTTCATACATTGAGGTTGGCCTTCCAACAACATGGATAGTCCTCTTCCTGGCTTTCTTCTGACCTAGCTTGGAAGAGGGTCTCTCAAGGGTAACTGTCATCCCTTGCCTTGCAGACTCTCGGGCTCTAGTATCAGCTGGCCAAGCATATTCTTTTCTCACTAACTTCTTGACAATAGCCTTCTCCTTCTGCTTCTGAGGAACAGATTTCTCTCGAACAAAGTTAGCATCCTCTTCATCAGAATTGATCTTCCTTCTAGACCCGGTAGCTGCATTGGGCAAGCCATGGGAGCTGGGAGTACCTGGGTCAGAAGGTGTCCTCTCACGACTAGTGCCTGAGTCCATCTCAGCACTGGGCTCACTGAAGTTGTTTTGACTATCTTCAGATCCTGACATTCACGCAAACCAAGCACACACGCAGAGTAGCAGACAAGCTGACCTGACCCTGTGAAAAAGATGTAGTGCGATCGGTCTACTATTTGACGCACAGAGCACAAAATAGAATTTTCCGCACCTGGTCGAATGGAACGTTTCTCTTAACGCCCCACAAAATGCTCGTGTGGGCTCGATTTCAATGGGTTGGACTCTCGTGAGCAATGCTTTATAAGCTTTGAGATACACTTTGCCGATGTGGGCACGATCGAAACTCGTTTTCCAACACAAAACATCTGTAGAACATAATTACAATTGTAAAACAATAAATAGATGGCATTTCCTAATTGATGCCACTGCGTCAAATTGTCGAGCGAATACATAGGAACTAGCAAGCAAGCAATCTAGTGGCCGACCAATTAGCAAGCTTTGGCGAAAAAAAATCTATACTATTTTCTACCGGTTTTGGGAACATTCTAGAAGGTTCCTGGAATTTTGTTTTCTTCTGTTTTGGTTTGTTTTACTGGTTTTTCTATTTATTATTTTTTCGTTTCTTTCATTTTTTCTGTTTCCTTTTTACTACTTTTCTTTTTTTATTTTTTATTTTTTTCATAAATTTGTCATTCTTCAGGATTTCAATATTTGTTTGAAATTCAAAAAGAAAATCCTGATTTAAAAAAAATTATTTGAAAAATGTTCAGAATTTCAAATATTATTATATTATATTAAACGTTCATAAATTTCAAAAATTGTTCAAAAAATCAAAATTTGTACACACTCCAAATTTTGTTTACTACTTTTTGAAGTATCTTGTTTTAAGAATTGTTTGATTATCTAAAAAATGTTCACAATTAGATATTGTCAAAAAATATCATGTCAAAAAATATCATGTCAAAAAATGTTCGCTTTTTAAAATTTTGGTCAGGGTTTCAAAAATTGTTCTTGTTTTGAGAAAAAATTCAAAAACCATTCACGTTTATCTGAAATTTTTCGCCAATTCAAAATTGTTCTCGTTTTAGAAACTGTTTGAGATTCCCATAAAATGTTCACATTTTCATCAAGTCTTCGTGTTTTTTTAAGTGGTCCCATCTAAAAACAATCACGTTCAATTATAAAAAAAATGTCGCGGCTTATATTTCTTATCGTGGTTAGGTACTACACTCGACAACCCCTAGGTCACTTGTTCGATTGATCACCTTCGCTGTTTTATTTTCCTGGTTTTCCACTCTTTGTGTGTTTTTTCAGGGTTTTCTCTATCTACGTGCTGCTGGGCTGGCCTAGTCGGAAGAATCACTGTGCAGCGCACGTCTGTTGGACAGAGTAAACGTCATTGATGAGTTCCCAAATAGATGGTCTTTATTTACGTGATTGGTCGGTCGTTTTGGGGCATACGTTTACATATGTTTTCTAGATTGCACTCTTCTTCTGCGAGTTTCTAAAAATATAAACTTATTTTACTGGTTTTAGATATATTGTTTCAACAATTGGGTTTCCTTGTTATTCCCCTCCCTCCCCCCTCCCTCTCTCCCTCCCTCCCTCCCTCCCTCTCTCTCTCTCTCGATCTCGATCTTTCGATCAATATCGAGACGAGCACGAGCGCATACATTGTCGAGATGGACATTCAGAATTAACTAGGGGTCATGGTCCTAAAGGGGCATTTGGTTACCTCATGGTCGCGGTGGCCGTTACCCCACAACTGGAGCTCTCGCCACCGGTGGGTTGGTTGAGGTTGCGATGACCTACAGTCTTGGTTTGGCTGCAAAGATGGCGATGGAGGACGCAATTGTTGGGTGGTCTCTCTAGAAAGGACGGTTGGCGAGGATGCCATTGGTGCATGGGTGTGCCTGAGCAAATCAAGGTTGAGCTGGTGGTAACGATGGTTGTGCCGCAAGCCGGCAAACAATCTTGTTATCGCAATGCCGCTCCGAACATGAATAGAACGTGTGCGTAGACCTCCTCTATACAACGACATATGGTCTTTAGGTCAGGCAGCGGTAGCCGGCGGCAATCTGACGTATGATGAGATTGACACCCTCTACAAGACGACGAACATTAGCCCATAAAACACAAAAGGAATGGGAATCGTGCTTAGGTACCCACGTGTAAAATACTAGTTTCTTCTGTGGACTGGTAGAATACATCGGTACGAATTTTGTCGTCATAGTAACTTACGGGGTTTCCAATCAAGGCCTTACACAAAAGGGCATTGCACATGACTCTTGACCGCAATACCCCGCGACGAGCCATAGCGATTAATCAATTATTGTTTTTGCAACATCATAGGTTTTCTATTTTTTATTTTACTTTTATCACATTATATTTTCCATTTTTTCTTGTCTATACATTTAGAAATAATTTTGGGCTAAAAATTGTAGTCATGTAATTAAAACTTCTGGTCATCTAGTTCAAAATACTAGTCATGTAGGCAAAAATTCAAATAAAATTAAAAAACTTCTCCACCCATTTAAAAATATATTCATGTAGTTTTAGAAATCATTCACACCTTTAAAAAAAGTTCATGTAGTTTTAAAAAATAGTTTTCATCTTTTAAATCTTGTATTTTAAAAAGTGTTCTCCTATTTCAAAACATGTTCATGACTTAAAACGTGTCGCACCCTTTAGAAAAAAAACATGTAGAGTTTAAAAGATTTCCATGGATCTTCCTACAAATTGTCCTTGTTTACTATTAAAACAAACAATATCTTGGAAACACGAAAATCTGAAAAGGAATTGAAATCAAAAAATAAAAATAGAAAGAAGAAAATAGAAAATAAGAAGAACAAAAGAAAAAAGGAAAAGGAAAAGGGAAAGTTGAATCAAATTCAATCATTTCAGAAAATGATAATCATAACAAAAATTGAATATAAGAGTAAAATAGTAAATGGTCAAATAAAAATCAAACAAAGCCATAAAAATAGAAAAAAAAAACAAAAACAAATTAAATATAAAAGCAAAGAAAAAGCTGGAAGAAAGCAAGCTAACAAAACCAAAAAATAAGTTCCCAAAAGGGAAATAAGATTGTCAATTTATATGATAATATTGTTTTCAAAATTCAAAATTGAAGAAATACAGATGGGGACACTCACAAACTGGTTAGACACACATCCTATGAATACATGCACACACAATCTATCCCTATGATCATCTCCAAGACACTGAGATGACGGGTACCGAGATTGACAAAGTCATCAAAGGCGTTTCACTATCGACAAGAACGCGGCCTTCCACTAGAAGAACAATCTGTCATTATGAAAATATTCTGGGTAAAAAATTCTGGTCTTGTAATTAAAAAGATGTTTGCACAGTTTTTCCAGGATGTTGAATAAATTTAAAATAGTTCCAAGTTTTTGAAAAACTCCATGCAAATTTAAAAATTCTCCACATATTTAGAAATGCTCATATTTCCAAGTATTTGCACATGTTTGCACAGTTTTAGAAAGTGTTCACACCTTTAAAACAAGTTCATAAAATTTTAAAAAACGTTTTTAAATCATATAACTAAAAAAGTGTTCTCCTATTTCAACCAACGAAAAATAGCGCACTATAGCAAAATAGCATCGGCTTTAAAATACACTCTTAGTATGCTATATCATGCTATACCATGCTATTAACGAGACTTTGTGCACCGAGTTATTTAGTGACATAATTCTAAAAACACTATTTCATACTATTAGCAATGATAGAGTGCGTTATTTTTTCCGATGATTTCAACACATGTTCATGTAGTTTAATAAAATGTCATAAATATACAGGAAAAACATTCATGTAGTTTTTAAAAGGTTTCCACATAATTTGCTACAAATTTTCCTTTTATTTATCAGGAAAATTTGTAAATTTAAAATGAATAATATATAGGAAACACACAACAAATGGAAAAGGAAATAAGACGAAAACATAAGAAGAAGAAAACAAGAAATAAGAATAACAAACAACAAGAAATAGAAAAGGGAAGAAAAAATAATTTAAGAAAATTTAAATCATAACAATAAGCAAAAAATAAAACCCAAGAAAATATATGTGTGCAAACAAAATGGAACAAAAAATATAAATAGAAAAGGGAAAAGGATAAAAAAAATAAACGCAGACACTCACAAAAACAGTCACTCACAAATATCATGCAGACGCTCCTATAAACACACGCACACATGCACAACCTACCTTTATGAGACATCAAAGTGTCAAACCGGTTTCATCTAAGGGGAACAATACGCTGAAGGTACCATTGCCCTCCTAACAATCCTACCACATGTCAGTTCTCTAGAAATTAAAAATTGCCCACGTATTATAAACAACTTCACATAGTTTCAGAATAAGTTCACAACTTAAAATACCATATAGTTTTAAAAAGTGTTTGTGTTTCTTAAAATCGTATAACTAAAAAAGTGTACTCCTATTTCAAAACATGTTTATGCAGTTTTGAAAGTGTTGCGCCCTTTATAAAAATATTCATGTAGTTTTCAAAAGGTTTCCACACATTTTACTACAGATTTTTCAGGTATTTATCAAAAAATATATTTTTAAAAAAATAATATATTGGAAACAAAAAATGAAAAGGGAAATGGAATAGAAAAAGAAGTTTAATCATTTAAGAAAATTATAATCATAACAATAAGCTAAAAGAAAACCAAGAAAAGAAAAGGAGTATAGAAAAGGCAACAAAAAATAAAAAGAGAAACAAAAAAAATAATTAGATACAGACCCTAACAAACAGGTACATGGCCATTTTTTTATAAACACATGCATGCACACACTACCTTTACGAGACACAAAAGCATGTAGGTATACATGCAAGAAAGAGAGGAGGGTGCCAGTGCCACCACATAGGAAGGCAAGGATGCTCCGCCACTCCCTAGTCTAATACCATTTGCCCTTTTTTGTTTACTTCAAATTTTCATTCCATTTTAGTATCTTTTTTCTACAATCTAAAATTTTGTATTTACTTTCATGTGCTTGCATGAGTCATAGGGCAAAAAAGAAAAATAGACGAATAATTTAAGGGCCTATTTGGAACGCAGGATAAAAACCCATAGGAATTAAAGAATGCAGGAAAGTGAAATTCAAGCCAGATAAATTCCTACACGCTAATGGTATCTTTCTTTTAGAAGGTTCTCGGTTGCGTATGTTCTAGCAAGTGTAAAAGAAAGCAAACAATGAAGGCAAAAAATGAGTCTACACCACTTCTCTGAGACATAGGCACCGTGGGAGCTAAATCTCACTTATAGCGAGCTACATGCTCCCCTCACCTGGAGCTTCTCTCCCTCGCTATTAGCCAGCCCGTTTCGTTTTTTCCATCGCTAGCCAGGTTTGTCAAGATCACTAATTAACGAATACTTCCTCCGTTCCTAAATATAAGTCTTTTTAAAGATTGAACTAGTGGACTATATACGGATGTATATAGACATATTTTAGTATATAGATTCATTCATTTTGCTTCGTATGTAGACCACTAATGAAATCTCCTAAAGACTTATATTTAGGAACGGAGGGAGTACATCTTTCAACGATTACTTCCACCTCCACAGGTTGCGATAAATGACATACTGCATGCATTCCATTTGTCGTAACCTCGGAGTTTTTTCTTTTTTCGTAGATTCGTATTTTCAAAACGTTTTATCTCTTAAACTGTGCGTCCAAATCTCGAACCATTTTCACCGTTGGCTTTCTTGCGTCGAGATCTTTAAATCAAGATCCCATGTTGATAGGTTTTGACTAACTTTTTTCACGAAAAACCGGAAGAACAAAACCGGACGAAAAAACCGTGCCTCACGCGATAGAAAATAAAAACTGAAAACCGGTTTTTTCCTTTCTAAGAGGCACGGGTTGTGCCTCTCGCGAAGGCAAAACCGTGCCTCTCGTGGAAGCAAAACCATGCAACTCGCGGGGAAAAAAGAAAGCAGAAAACGCGTTTTTTCCTTTCGAGAGAGGCACGGACGTGCCTCTCGCAAAGGCAAAATTATGTCTTTCACGAAAGTAAAACCGTGTCTCTCGCAAAAAAAACAGTCCTTTCCGAGAGGCACGAGCGCGCCTCTCGCGAAGGCAAAACATGCCTTTCGCGGAAGCAAAATCGTGTCTGTAGCAAAAAAAAAACGTATTTTTTCCTCTTTTCGAGAGGCACGAGTGTGCCTCTCGCGAAGGCAAAATCGTGCCTTTCGCAGAAGCAAAACCATGTCCCTCACAAAAAACGTATTTTTTCCCTTTCCAAAAGCCACGGCCGTGCCTCTCGCAAAGGCAAAATTGTCCCTCTCGAAGAAGCAAAACCATGCCTCTCACAAAAAAAAAAGAAAATATGTTTTTTCGCATAAAAAAACACATTTTTACGCGAAATTTTTATTTTGAAATTTTTTTATCGGTCCAAAAGTTACGAAAGACCGGTGAAAAGGCAGAACACCAAAAAATCCGAAAAAAACCACTCAAAAATGCGAAAACGCGTGTGAAATAATAAAAAAACAAAATCCAAAGAGAACGCTCAAAACGCGACACGTGGCGACAACTGGAAACACGCCAAATCGCGGCACATGAAAGTAATCGCTGGAATACTTGTGAGGGAGTGTTCGTTAACTAGTTGCTCTCCATGTTCGCTGGTTCACTCGGGTTCCATCGGCAATAGTATGCAGGTTTTCCCTTTTGTCCTTTTGCTTTTCTTCGGCTTTTCTTAGTTCATCTGGATTTCTTTCTTTGTTTCTTTGGTTTCTTTTTTTTCACCGTTTTTTCCTTTTTCTTTGTTAAAATTTATCCTTATTTTCTCTTCAGTTTTATCTTTCTTGCCTGGTTCAACGTTTTTATTGTTTTTCTTTGTTTCTTTATTAGGTTTTTCACTGTCTTTTATTTTTTGCACTTATTTCTTCGGTTTTCTTTCTGGTTTGCTTGTTTCTCTTGTTTCCTTTTTAGTTTTCAATTTTTTTTTCTTTGTTTCTCTTGACTTATATTCTATATTTTTCATAACATCAAGTATCTCTCCCTCTCTCCCTAATAATAAAGCAAATACGATTTCTGGTTGTCCGTCTTGGAAATTATCACTAAAGTTTGCATAAATTACCCACTATGCCACCGTTAAGTAATAGAAAACGTTTCACAAAACGAAAAATCTTGAACTGGGCCAGCCCATGTAAAAACCTCCTATATTACGCTCTGCATGCTGGGAGAATATCCAGCACACCGTATGGGCCGGCCCATGCAGAGGCGCCTGCTTTTCGTTCCGTTTATTTATTTATTATCAGTTCTGTTTTATTTTTTATTTTAAATAATTTAGAACTTCAAATAATCTTTAAAATTTTAATAAACTGACAATTATAAATCAACATATTTAAAAAATTAAAATGTTTATGACTTCAAAAACTGCTCGGAGTTTTGTAAAAAATGCTTGCATATACAATAAAATGTTTGCAATTTTAGAAAAATGTTTGTACAATAAGAATAGTCCATGATCTCAAATACAATTGCATGTATTAAAAATTATTAAAGGCATTTAACAAAATGCTCTCTAATTCAAAATATGTTAATGCATTAAAAAAATGTCCTAAATTTTAAAAATAGCTAATGCCTGTTTTGATAGTTTCCTTTTTTTATTTAAAATTTTCCGTTCCATTTTTGTTTACTTATAACTTAAATAATTTAGAATTACAAAAACTTTTGCATATTAAAAAATAGGAATTTTGAATTAAAATGCTGACAAATTTTTATTTGAATTAAAAATAGGATTCAAAAAAACGCTGGATTTTTATATATTTTTTGCAAATTCTAAAACAATGTCCATGAATCTAATAAATATATTACTGATTTATAAAAATGTTTGTTTATTCAGAAAAACTTCATGTGTTTCAAAAAATGTTTGTAAATTTAAAATAAAATCCTCCAACATCAAAAATTATGTTCGTCTTTTCTTGAATTGGTCGCCAATTCAAAAGAAAATATTTAAACCCGTTCGAATTATAAAAAATATTCACGATTTTTAGTAAATGTTTGTAAATTGTAAAAAATGTTTTCAATTTTAAAATTGTTTCCATATTTGTAAAATTGTTCACGAAAGATCTAATGTATGTAGTTAAACATTAATGCTTCTAAGTCTTTGTGACAATATACCTGTGCGAATTTTGAAGAATTAACCGTTGGATGGATCGGATTATTATTTTATGTTTTCTATAAAAAAATGTTGAAATTCGGAATAAATCTTTGAGTTACCAAGATTTTTGACAACCATGAGATATATTTTTTGAAAATGTAAAGATTGCTTTAACTTGTGAATAAATTTAAAAGAAGAAACATTTTCTTGCATTTGTAGACAAAATTTTAAAATCAAGCGATGATATGTGAACATAATGTGGCCACCATCATTGGAGATTATGTTTTTTTTCTTCCGTGACAACGCACGGGCCGTTTTGCTAGTATATTTTTAATACACAATGAACATTTTTAAAATAAAATTCTAACACTTTTTTATACTTGGACAACATATTTGTATACACATTTTTAACATTCTTCAAATGCTTTCTTAACATTTTTCTAATACAAGATTAATATTTTTTTAATACATGGTTAACATTTTTATACACATCTTAACATTTTTAAAGCTTGCTTAACATTTTTTTAATACATGGCCCACATTTTTAATATAAATTTAACAATTTTCAAATGCTTGAATAACATTTTTGAAATACTTGTTTATTTTTTTTTAAATGCTTAAAAAATGTGCGGGAATAACCAGTGGGGAACGATCATATATATATAAGAAAGCCTTGCTTGACATAAATTATTTACAAGATTGCAAAAGAATCACCTGCTTAGAACATCTACAACCTTAAAAAGCTCAGTTGTTGCCGTGTACGTCCGTGGGCGCATTGATGCGTGTTCCCAAGGCAATTTGCCTTCTCCACAATCACAAACCCCAAAGTGGATACCCTATTTCATACAAGCCCATGCAAAATGCATTTCGTTCATCCAAAAGGGCCGACGGAGTTCAAAATCGACCTAAAACAAAACTGAAACAACTAAATATAAACATAGCTAAGGGTGCCGGCCAAAGTTCACCACTTCTTGGTCGGGCTCTTGCCCTTGCGGTCAGCAACATGACGGTTCATCTCCTCCATGGAGACGTCTGCGGCAAGAGGATCGTCATCATCATCGTGCGTGGTGGTGCCGCTCTCCAACGACGAGAGATGTAGCCGGAGAAGCGCCGGAGGAGGCGTTGCTGCTCTTTCATGTGGCGGGCGACCTTGGCGGCCTCATACTACCTCTCCCTCGCGAGGCGCTCGGACACCTCGAGCCCCAGGCAGAACGCCTTCGCGTTCTTGCGTCAGAGTAGCCGCGTGTTGGACACTGCCATGGCCAGAGAGGGCGCGTGATATCGTGGAGAAGCGCCGCCTTCGGATCGATGGGGACGGAGCGTGCGCGCTGGCGGGAAGAGCTGGGCCCTGTCGCCGCCTGATGTCGCCCGTGGCGGTCCGCCTTCGTCTCCGACTCCGGCGTGCGTGTATGCACGGGAGCCATGAGCACAACCACCCACCACTGTCCGGGCGGAGCAGCCGTCGAAGGGGAAGAGGGCACGCCTGCCCTGCTCCAGATCTGGAGCAGTGCGGAACGGGCCGGGTGGGCGCAACCAACATTCCATCGACGGGATGCGGAGGAGCTGGCGTATGCGACGAAACTCGAGCTTCCTCCGGTTTTAAGGCATGAGCGCTCGATGGCAAGGCGGAGCGTGACCTCCTCATCCGACGCATCACTACTACATCTGGAGTCCTCCTTGACGAGGTCGCCCCAGTCTATGGGATTTGATTCGCTGCCGGAAACAGTGCTCGAGTTGGCCATGGCGGAGAGAAGGGGATGAATTGGGAAGAAGCGGAGAGGAGGGGATGAACTGGGGAGAAGCGAAGAGAAGGAGGGGAGCGGAAAGGACGACCTGACTCTTAGTACTGAGGGCCTTGACTAATTTTCGTCTATCCTGGTGAGGTTTTGTTGGAACATCAGTGGGGGCAGCGCAGGCCATAACGGGCTAATCCTACATGGTAGACGCGTCCGGGCGTCACAAATCTACCCCATATATCGGCCGGATATGGGGAGTGTGGAGCCTTTAGTTGGATGTCATTTTTAGTCCCGACACTAACCAGGCAGCCTGCCCGGGCATTTGATGAGAGGAAGGAGGAGGGGTATTGTTTTAGATGCCCTCAGCTAGTTTTTACACAAGAAGAACCAGCAAGGTACCTTTGTCGTGTGGGATAGCAAAGATCAAATAGTAGAGCAATAAAGTCGATGAAATCTATTTATCCATGGTAGGTGGTACATGCTTATTAATATGGAAGACCTAATTTACAATTTCATGATATATTAATCCTTTTCAGAAATATGAAGTCACCAATCACCATGAACAACAAAAATAACACAGTGCACTTGATTATCAATACAGATGCCAGGCAACTAAGATGGAAGGACGTCACACCATTAGCTACTCTCATTACACTCAAATGAAATGTTCGCTTACAACTCATTTACTCGGGGGTGGGGTGGGGGGGTTGGAACCCTAGTGTGTAAACTAGTAGTTTTATGCTATTTACTCGGGGGAGGGGTATGGTTTTAGATGCTCTCAACTAGTTTTTATATTTTTGAAGGGAAGGCCTTGAAGGCTAGCTTTATTACTCAATAAGACTTACATCATCTGCTAAGAATGAAAGATGGGGATGCATGTACAGAATTCTTCCATCTACATGCAAGCTACAGAACAAGGGAAAATTACATCTCAAAGTTGAAGGTGGACGAAGTGGTGACGTCGGATCATGAGGTTATGGCAGAGGTTGTGGACTCCTTTGCGAACCTACTGGGGGTCGCGCCGGACTGGCCACATATGCTAGAGTTGAGCGATCTGGGCATGCCAACATTTGACATGACACATTTGGAGAGAGAGTTCAGAGAGGAAGAAATTTGGGAGGCAGTTCACGCGCAAGAGCTTGACAAAGCGCCAGTCCCAAACGGTTTCTCGGCCCGTTTCTATGTCGCATATTGGCCGATCATTAAGGACGACGTACTCGCGGCCTTCCAATCATTTGGGGACACCGAATTTCATGGGATGACTTCCATCAACTAGGCATTCATCACTCTGTTGCTGAAATCTCCTACATCGCTTGAGGTTCGCGACTACAAACCTATCAGTTTGATTCATAGCTTTCCCAAACTGGTTGCAAAGGTACTTGCGGCACGGGTGAGTGACGATATGCGGCGCTTGGTCGGTACCCACCAGAGTGCGTTCATAAGAGGAATATGTCTACATGACAATTATATGATGGTGCAATGCACGACAAAGAAGCTACAAATCTCATCGACTCCTTCGGTCATGCTTAAACTAGACATCACCAAAGCATTTGACACTGTGGATTGGGCCTTCCTGATGGAGGTTTTGCAGCAGCTAGGTTTTGGCCCCAAGTGGATCGCCTGGGTGACCGGCCTCCTAGCGTCCTCGTCAACAAGGGTTCTGCTCAACAGAATTCCAGGCGAAGTCATATACAATCGGCAAGGGCTTCGATAGGGAGACCCTATGTCTTCGCTGCTGTTCGTCATGGTCATGGAGAGCCTTCACCATTTGCTCCATCGCGCGACATCGGATGGCCTGTTGACGCCCCTCGCGCCAAATGGATTACGTCAAAGAACATCGATCTATCCGGATGATGTGGTCACATTTCTCAAACTGGACATCCGAAGCCTTAAGGCATGTGCTGCGTTGCTCACAGATTTTGGCGTGGCTTCGAGACTTCGCACGAACATGGGTCATGGCCAAGTGTTTCGCGCACCCGATTCGTTGTTCGGTGGAGCAGGTGGAGCGGATAGCTGACGAGCTGGGATGTGAGGTGGCTGGATGGCCATGCCGCTACCTCGGGTTGCCTCTGGGCTTGCGCAAAATGTCGGCAATGCAGCTGCAGTATTTGGTGGATACATTGGCTGATCGACTTCCTGCGTGGCAGGCAAGACTGCTCTACAAGGCTGGGCGTTTGGAGCTAGTGAATACCACATTATCTTCTATTCCTGTTCATGCAATGGTGGCCCTCGACTTGCGAGTGAAAACCATCAAAGCAACAAATAAGATATGGCGTGGCTTCCTGTGGAAAGGATACCGAGATGTGCATGGTGGCCACTGTTTAGTGGCTTGGGACCAAGTTTCCATGCCGAAGGAATACGGCGGCCTCGGCATTCCAAATTTGCGTCTTCTCAACGTGGCACTCAGAGCAAGATGGCCTTGGCTTATGAGAACTTAGTGTGATCAGCCTTGGAATGATTTCAACTTGCAAGTTTCGCCGGACTCCTTGAGCATCTATAAGGCGGCGACTAAGTGTGTGCTAGGAAATGGAGAAGCGGCATTGTTCTGGACGGATTGGTGGCTATGGGATGGATGAATTCAAGAACTCTGCGAGAGCTTTTCGCCGCCGTTAAAAGGACAACACGGAAGAGGACAATCAGACAAGCCATAACTCACGGGTGGTGGCGAGACGTGTTGCCTAATATGAGCCTGCAAGCATTGAGTGAGTTCCTACAGCTTGTAGACAGAACTCAGCACATTCATCTCATGGACGGGATTGAGGACAAAAGGGTTTGGGTTTGTCGGAGATAAACGGATGCTACTCAGCGAGATCGGCCTACGGGCGTTCTTCGCTGGGAGAATGGAGGCCAATGGAGTCGGGCAAATCTGGGGTCAAGAGCGCTGGTAACTTGCAAGTTTTTCGCCTGGCTGGCGGTTACGGAGAGGTGCTGGATAGCAGACAGGCTAGCGCCCAAACACCTACCACATCCTCCGTCTTGCCCTTTTTGGGATCAAGCGCCGAAAACAATCAATCACATACTCCTCGACTTCGTCTTTGCCAGACTAGTGTGGCTCCCCATTCTAGGCCACTCGGACAAGCTAACTTGGATGCCAAGCGCGGAAGCCAGTCTGATGGAATGGTGGACTACAGTTAACCCACGGCATAAGCTTAGGAAGGAGACATGGACCATAATTGCATTGGTGGCTTGGATGTTGTGGAAGCACAGAAACAATGTGGTGTTCAATGGAGCGATTCCTTCCACAAGCGAGCTTCTCAATAAGATTGATTTAGAAGGATAAGACTGGAGGCTGGAAGGGCTGCTGCGAGAGGCACGATCACTCCCTATTCGAGAAGATGAGTGGGATAGTAGTGAGTAATCAACATGTTGAACAATGGCTATGATAGTCGTGGCTAAGTTGTAAATATCTCACCTTTCTAGGCACTTTCTATCTATGATCTCGCTACGTCAATCTTTGACGTATCCTTGAATTTGCTAAGAATTTTACAATAAAATCTGGGGGTGCATCCACCCACAAGGATAGAGAGTTTGCAAATTCCCAACTAGCTAGCTCATGAGCCACAACATTTGATTCTCGGTTGCAATGCTCCAAAGTTACCTTCCCTAAATCTTGAAGTAAGGCCCTATATTCATCAAGAATCGGTCCTACCACCAGAGTGACCTTCATTTGAGCGGATGACATCCACCACAATAATATTGTCCATCCTCACCAGAAGAACCAGCAAGGTACCTTTGTCGTGTGGGATAACAAAGATCAAACAGTAGAGGAATAAGGCCGATGAGATATATTTATCCATGGTAGCTGGGCTGGATCTACATGCTTAAACTGCTTTGTCTGGAATTTTGTGTAATTGCAAAGAAATTTTTACAAGGAAAATGAGCTGGCCACAGCTCACTGCGAAGTGATACATTGTAAAGAGGGATCGAATCCGGACCCAAAGTGTCTACACACCACGCCCTTACCAACCAGACTATCTGGTGGTTCCTAATTTACAATTTCATCATATATTAATCCTTTTCAGAAATATGAAGTCGGCAATCACCATGAACAACAAAAATAGTACAGTTCACTTGATTATCAATACAGATGCCAGACAACTAGATGGCAGGACGTGACACCATTGGCTACTCTCGTTATACTCAAATGAAATGCTTTGCTTGCAGCTCATTGTTACACATCTTTTATGATGACTATCTATGGTGTGGTACACGAGTAAGGCCTTTTGGATCCGAGCTTCATGAAGGTTGGATTTTAAACAAAATTCAAAATTCAAACTTTTTGGTTTTCAAAAATTCTGAAAAAAATATGCATGTATATAAGGATGTCATGTACATGTGTGTAAAAATTCACGATAAAATACCTTGAATTGCGACTGTAAAAAAACAAATTCATGGCTTGCAAAGATGAATAGTATCATGTGTTAGAAAGCCTCATTTTTTTATCTTTTTGCACGGCCTCATTTCAAATAATTTCGTCCTGAGAATTTGCACCCTAGTGCATTATGCCTTGATATATATCTGAACTTTTTATAGATTTTTAAATGTAAACAATATGATTTTTGAATTTGCAGGTCTTTATGGAGGCCGAGCTCCAAAAACAATTTCTCGTGGTACACATATTTAGTAACACTATGCTACTGAAACAACAAAAATGTTAAAAACAAATTATCAATTGGCAAGATCCATTATTTCACAGATAGACATAACCATCAAAGGAATTAAGTATCTTCCTCTATCCTATAACCATACCATTGTACAGAAAGAGGCTAATTTTTTTTAATTTAATTTGAAAAATATTGCGTTGGATCAAAAAAAATCAAAAATGTGATCTGTTGGCCTAGCCAAGGCCAATTAGTTCTATAGGCTATGGCTAGGCCGACACACCTGTCGGCCTTCAACCTAGCTACTTATCGGCCTTGGCTAGGCCAATTAGTGCTAATCGGCCTAACCGGGACCAATTAGTACCAATCAACCTAGCCGTGATCAACTAGTACTAATTGGTGTTAGCAAAGTCAATAAATGCATGCAAATTTTTTTCTCGTGTAATGCACAATTTGTTATGCCCATGATATCAAATTTGCCCCTATATAATTTTCCCGCCATTCTTTCCCGCCTCCATTTCCCGCCACACTTTCGCGTCGTTTCTTTCTCGCCTCCATTTCCCGCCATATCTTTCCCGCCTCGTTTTTCCGCCATTGCACTTGTCATCTGAGTCTATAAAATGAGGTATTGGACCGTCTTCCGCCATCGTCCGACCACACTTGAATACACAAACGAACTAGTCATTATGAGTTTGCCTTGCTCGGATCAAAGCATTAGACCTAGGAAAATTAAGAGTGTGAGTTTGCCTCCGGGGGTGGAAGTACTGCATTATTAGTGCGGCGATCTCTGCAAGGTGAAGGAGGTGACGCATTTTTCAGATTGGTTGCGCATGAAGTTTTTCATCTGCGCCAATTATGAGCAAGATCCACCTGTTTCTATTTCTCCGTACATCAGGCCTCCGGTATGCTTAAGTCATCAAGAATAAACACGTTGTTTATATTACTGTTTACTTGATTTTTATATTTCTATTTTTTTTGTAGTCTCCTCCTCCACTGTGCATGTACTATCATTGGATTGACATAGAAATACTGGACTGGCCTGTGATGAGATTCATGAAAGAGGTCATCGTGCATGGGCTAGTTTGGACGCGGAAGAGCGTCGCGAGAAGGCAGAAGCAGAGGAGAAGAGAGAGTGGCAAGAGTATTGTGTGAAGCAGGGGGCTATGATTGATGAGATGAAGAAGAAAAACCGAGAAGAGGAACTTCAACTCGCGGAGGTTTATAGAGAGCGACAGGAGGCCCGTGAAGCTGAGAGGCAAAGAAATAAAGAAAGGTCTCATGCGGCCAAGGCAGCAGAAGAAGCTGGTGATGAAAAAGAAAAATATCCACGTTGGACTCAGTAGATTTATGTTATTGTATCCTAAAATTGTTTATTAATTTCAGCTAGTTGTATCTTAATTTCAGCAAGTTTTATCTTAATTTCAGCAAGGTGTATCTTAATTTAAACATGTTAAGTTTTTCCGCCATAGCTTTCCCGTCATTTCTTTCCCGGCTCGCTTTCCCGTCATTTCTTTCCCGGCTCGCTTTCCCGTCATTTATTTCCCACCTCGCTCTCCGGCAACTATAACGCCCCCCCCTCCCCCCTCCACACTAAGGTTGATAAGGAGTGTAGTCCAGCAGCTTACTTTCGTCAAGATGTCCCATTATCCTTTCGATCATAGTTTTCACTCTGATATGTATCAATGTATGCTGCGCTTAGCTAGCAATTTCAAGATAGACAATAGAATAGTTTCATGGGACGAAATCATCAACAGTGACACACTACTGAATGAGGTTGCCCATGCATTAGCTAGGAAGGGGTGGACTCCAAGGACATTTGAGGAGATACGGAAAGAACTTATCGGGTTGAATGAAAGATGGAAGAAGAAAGGCCAACACATACACGGTGCAGTAAAACATCCATTTTTATGGATGGACAACAACGAGGACGAATACAATATCTTCATGCCAAGTACCTAGGACAAGAGTACCTCATCATCAAAGGGCAAAAGCTCTACATCGACGAAGGACAAGAGCTCTGCATCGACGGAGGATGACGATGATGCCTTCATGTAGTTTAGTTTTGCCTTTTAATTCAGATGTATTTTGTAGTATTTGTTTGTAATCTCAAGTCGTTGGGTGCATTTGTTGGTAGTATAAGTGTTATCCCCGCTAAACCAACTGAGCATAGAAATAGAACATGAATGTGTCTCATACATAATCAAATAGCCATGTCTCTAATGATAGATAGAAGCCTCACTGACGACGTCTGCCTTGGCGCTCTGGGGTGTGCGAGGCGTACTCCATCCAAACCTGTGGGGGGCCTAATGTTATGAAGAGGAATCTCGGTCCCACCCTGGTCATTCTCTGTATCCTCTGTGGGTCATGGTGGAGGAGTCGAAAACATGTCCAACCACATGTTTTGCTGCGATAGTGATTCTTCTTGTTCACTCACGCACCCGGATCCGGACGCCGACGCCACCTGATATGCATAGGATCCTGCAGGAGGGACCATTCCAGTTGGAGGTGGTTGGAACATGAAACCGGCAGTGGGACTTTGATGTTGTGGTGTTGGCTGAAATACGAAGCTCGGCGAGGGAGCATGGTGTTGTGGGTGATGCCAAACCGAACTGCCAGCCTGGTCAGGAAGGGGTGGATGGGGTGTCGGTTGCTGTTCTAGGCGTGGACGCGGCTGCTGTCGATGCACGAAGGGACGCAACTGCTGCTGGTGGTGGTGCTGAACAACGTCTGAAGTGTGGGTGCACATGATAGCTTTATAGACATCTCGTATCTTCTGCTCCATGCGCGTGAACCATGGCTGGAGCTGAGACCTCTGTAACAGAAGAGGTCGAGTCGACAGTTGTTGTCCATAGTTCATCACGTCAGTATGAAGACTCTATGCCAACTCACCCTGAAATTGTCATGATGATTAATAAGTATGGAAGACAAAGTGTGTAACAACAGGCTGTATTAGGTAATGATAATAAATATTATCATGTACTGCCTAGAGCCATAAGTATCATAGGTCGGGTACGTGTCCGACATAACAGGGTCCGGTATCTCATCTGTATTAGAGTGGTGAACAGTGTGTAATCGTGTCCCTCTCATGTACCGATCCAAATAGGCATTGTATCCAGCGAGATCAAATCTGACTTGTTCATGCCAGAGACGTTCAATGGCAGTATCCCAGTCTGTAACATACTGCTCTAGCCTCTGTAGCTACTGAGCATTGTATTGCCGGTTCCCTTCCTTGTCATCCTATAATTGAGCAGGTTGTTTAACCATAGACCATAGTGAAAGACAATGTAATAAGCAGTAAGTATATAATACCTGTGGACTACTCCTTGCAGCTGGTTCTCTGTAGGGGGTGGATTCTCCAGCCGCCGAAGACCGAACTGCCTCATAACCCGCTGTTGCGCCATCTCCTCAATGAAGACATAAAAAATAATCTTCGATTTTGTCATCCAGAAACCCCGATCTCTCATGCATAGCTCAGAAATACCACCGGGACATCTAGCAGTTATGGCTGCTTGCATGTATGGTTGTGAGATAACTCGAGTGTACGTATCAAACTACTCATTTAGTGCAATGTAGGCTCGCCTAGTGTGTTCACTAGCATAGCGTCTCTGCGCAAGACATAAGTGGGTTTCAACACCACCACCACGAACTACCCCATCGCGAGATCGACGGATGGCTTGGCTGCCCTAACCCTCTATAACACAACTACGATGCAAAAGGAGGAAAAAAAGACTCGGATTTAGTGTAGAGATGAGAGAGTTTTCGGGTGGGAAGAGAAGGAAAGAGGAGAAGGAGAGAAAGAAAGAAGATAAGGAGGAGGAAGAAGGGGGCGGGCTGGCTAAGGCCAAGCAGTCTCCTGTCGGCGGCGCCAAGGTCGACAGGCATGTCGGCGGCGCCAAAGCGGATTGGATCCCCTCCAGGCCGAGTGAGTGGGCACGACGTGGCCGAGCCAATCGTCGGCTACCACATGGCCGACTGGTCACTAATCGGCCTCACGAACGCCGACAGGAAGGAATCGGTCATGGCAAGGCCGATTGAAGCAGTCGGCTTCGATTAGACCGAGGTTGTGTTATTTTAAAAAATGCAAACGATGCAATATTTTTCAAATTCAATAAAAAAAAAATATTAAAAAATAGCCAGAAAGAGAGTGTGTGCAAAGCTTGTACATAACTACACATGACCGATCGACCTTTATCTAGAAAGGGAGTGGAGATCTTATTAAAGTCTGTGGTTCAGGCAATTCCTACATTTGTGATGAGTTGTTTCCGTTTACCTGTTGGTACATGTGAGCAAATGAGGAGAACTATCTCTGATCAGTGGGGGGGGGGGGGGTTTGCTGATGGTAAAAGGAAAATGCATTGGAAATCTTGGGATTGGCTGACATGTCCAGAATCTATGGGAGGAATGGGACTCAGAGATATGTGCATGTTTAATCAAGCAATGTTGGACAAACAATGTTGGCATTTACTCACAGATCCAGATTCTCTGTGTGCGAGGGTTATTAAAGGACGTTATTTCCCAAACTCTGATTTTTGGGATGCAAAATGTCCACGATCTGCTTCCTACACATGACGGAGTATTCTTCATGGTATGGAGGTGGTCAAATCTGGAATCCGTTGGGGTGTGGGAAATGGTGCTACAATCAATATTCAAGAGGATAATTGGATCCCGGGAGTGAATTCTCAGGTCTTGCATTTGCTTTCTCCTATTTCGGCCGGCCAGAAGGTTAGTTCTCTTTTTGCTGAAGATGGTTTGCATTGGAACGAACAGCTAGTTCGACCAATTTTTGATGCTGCAGTGGCGGAACAAGTGCTTCAACTTCCTATCAGTCATTTTGGTGATAGTGATTTTGTTTCGTGGCCTCATACTCGGTCTGGTACATTTTCGGTCCGTTCAACATATCACTTGGCTAGAATGACAAAGGTTTATTCATCCCGTAGTATCACAGGACGTGGTATGTCCTCTAATCTCCATTGCGAATCCAGTTTCTTGGAACAAATTGTGTGCGATCAAGGCACCGGGGAAAATGTTAATTACTCTATGGAGGTTTGCTCATGATTGCCTCCCATCTAGGATGCAGCTTCACCGGAGACATATTCCTGCATCTAAGGTTTGTGTTCATTGTTCTGTTGAGGAGCGTATTGAACATGCTTTGCTTTTTTGCCCATATGCACAAGCTGTTTGGTCTGATATCAAAGGTTATTTTGGTGTGCATCTTTGTCGGAATGGATTAACAAATTGCAAATCATGGATTTTTTTATTTCCTGGCCCGATGCGATGACCTTGCAACTACTGTTTTAGCAGTCACATGTTGGCATATTTGGGATGCTCGTAACAAACTCAGAGAAGAAAATATTCACCAGCACCCGTCTAGTCTTGCTCTCAAAATCAAAGCATATGTTGACATGATTGTGGAGCACTTGTTCATTAACAGACCTAACCATAGGCGTGAACCTTCTTCAATAGTATCTTGGGTTCCGCCGCCGGCAGGTAAAGTGATGATTAATGTGGACGCTGCTCTCTTTTCCAATACCAGGAGCATGGGGGCAGGTGTAGTGATGCGAGATCAGCTGGGAGCTTGTATTGTTTTCTATGGTATTGGTGTGCCTGACGTTTACAATCCTGAGTTGGCAGAGGCAATTGCTATCAAGAGAGGCTTGCTATTTGCTTTGGATGAAGGTATCCAGGAGGTTGTTCTCGCTTCAGATTGTTTGACAGTGATTCAAGTATCAATTCTTTGGTCATGGATCGATCTTCTTGTGGCCCTGTGATTCAAGACATCAAGCATATTAGAGCTTCTTTCAGTAGTTGTTCTATAATTCATGTGCGCCGAGAGCAAAATGTTTCTGCACATTTGTTGGCTAGAACTTGTAATCAGCTAGGATGTCGTGTTTGGCATGGTGTGTCTCCCGAATGCATCCGAGAATCTATTTGTATAGATATTATGTCATAATCTATAAGGTGGTGTGTTATCAAAAAAACTACACGTGACTGAATTGGTTGCTCAACGGTTCCTTACACAATCTAAAATACCAATAGTGCAAGCGAACTACAAAGTCAGAATACTATTTGAAGATAAACAAGGATGTTGCATGCACAATGTAAATGTAATTGCAAATCAAGATTTAAGACGACAAATGGGCAAATCATCCCACGCGTATATAAATTGCCACAAAAGATGTGTGATTTGGCATGGGCAAATCCAGAACGTTCGGAACTTATCATCGTTAATAAAAATCATGTGTCCAGATACTCCCTGCGATCCTTTTTTCTTTGCGTTTAAGCTTCAGCCCGGATACCAAGGAAAGGAGAGTTGAGCAAAATTTAGACTACTTTACCTCTGAGTTGCTACGGAGGAGACGCTGAGTAGTCAGAGCAACTCCAATGTGGCTACCCATTTCGTGTGTCGTTGTTCGTTTGGGTCTGCACGGATAAAAGTGATGGCCTAACACGCGGACTCATTTCCAAAACACGTCCGCTTTGCCTCCACGTCGACCCATTTCTGGCTCAAATTTGGGACTGAAATGCGTCGGCGCGGACACGCGCTCCCTCTCTATGTCCGCATGTGGCCGGCCTGGCCTATTTGTCACACAGCCATCCACCCATCTCTACCTACTTATTTAATTCGCTGGTCCACCTCCATCCACCTTTCTCTCATTATTATATTGTCATAGTGCTGCTGTCCACTTGCTTCTCATTTGGTGCATGTGCTGACCCATTTAAAAAAGCGGACACTACAGACAAAATCGTCATGCGTTTGGATCGGCCCGTTGGAGTTACCCTTACTCCGTGCATGTGAATGATTTGATTGGCGTGCAACCCTATATTCTCGCGCCCACATAACTCCTCTCTCCACCTTTTTTGCATGCGTCTCTCTCCTCTCCATCTCTCATGCATGCACATCTCTCTCCGGTTCTACATGCACACACATCTCTCTCCTCTTCATCTCTCTGCATGTACTTCTCTCTCTCTCTAAAATCTTCTCGGCTTCCGTGCTAATCTCTCACCCATTGCTTGCCCTATGAGCAGGAAGAACACGACCGACGTTTGAGCCGGTGGAGTTGAAGCCAAAACAATTCATTCAATTAGATGAAATCTTTCTGCTAAAATTTCCAACTCCCTCCAAAACTGAACAACCCGCCATGGATTAGCTCAAAATTTAGCTTACCGCCATGGCTAGACTCAAAAAATTTGTCTATAAATCCCAGCCCCAGCCATGAACAGAACCACACAAAATTCTCTCCTCACTCTCTTTGTTCCTCTCTCTCTCTCTCCTGCCACTTGAGTGCAATGGCTACTTTCGATCTCAATTTGTCCATGGACTGGGACGAGGTGGAGGATCAATATGATGGCCATGCCGAGGACATGAACTAAGTCTACGTATTCGAGGAGAGCGACGATGGTATGAACTGATTGTTCTTGTCTCATTTTACTCTATTTATTCTTCTCTATTTGATCGCTTTTGAACTTCCAAACCAACTACAGAAAATGAAGCCCCCAAGCAAAACCAGCCAGCAAGCGGAAGCGATGGCAACGGCAACACGAGCCAGCCTGCGGACGTGGAGGTGCAAGGCGGAAGTAGCGACGCTGGTCTGAGCTGCACCGACCACGTGCATGATGCAGACTCTGAAGGCGGCAGTGGCGGCACCGACCGCGATAACAACAAGGACACCTCCAGCGGATGAAGCAGCAGCTACAACCATGGCCGCTCTCGTCTAGGCTTGACCGGTCGTGGGCTCCGCAATGTTAACCGCGGAAGAGGCCTGCAAGTCGCTGGCAGAGGAAGCGTGCAAGTCACCAGCGGAGGAGATGTAGCCCTTGTTCGTGGACGGCTAGGCCTCGCTGGCCGTGGGCGATCTCACGCCGGCACAATACAGTGGCAGCCGGAGCACCTTGTCGTGACTGGATGAGGACATGGTAGAGGAGAGGCATCGGGCCCCGGTCGCGGGAGGCTTGGCATGGCCGGACATGGTCGAGGTCGAGGGCGTCTGCTTCCTGACTTGAACATCGCCGCGCGCGAGGATGTCGAAGACGAAGACACCGCTGGTGGTGGCAACGACAATGGTGGACAACTGGACATGGCGATGCTAGAGCCGAGGGGCACGATGTAGAGAATGGCGAAGCTCACGCAGGTGACCCCATGCATGGTCGCGGACGATGTTTGATTCAATTAATTAATGCAAAATTGGTTTGTTTTGTTGCAAAAGTTTAAATCCGACTTCAAATTTGATTTAGGAAATAAGTGAGAAAGCTAACTCACCGTTTATGGCATGTTGTTGGAGAGGACAAATCTAGGAATTATGAAGCATGAAGTGACCAAGGAAGTGTCTCGTTTGACCGGTATGCTGCAAAGAACTGTCCAGGACTCGTGGAACATGGAAAGTTATATGGAGGGATGCTTGGAGTGTTCAACAAGAAGCCAAAAAATTATGGTCATAAAAGTATAGTCATCGACTCAGAGCCTATAAAGGCAGTCGATAAGAGGAAGAGAACAACCATCAAAGACCTCGCAAACGAGTTAAATGTGTCCAACCCATGGTTTGGAGGAGGCTTAAAGAGAATCAGATTAGACGCCACAACAATGCCATCAAGGGAACTCTCATTGATTTGAACAAGAGACGCAGGGTTCAGTTGTGCCTCTCGCAGTTTCAAGAAGAGAGCCTACAGGAACAGTCGTCTTTTAAAGAAATGTACAATGTCATTCATATAGATGAGAAATGGTTCTACCGCACCAAGAAGTCTCTCAAGCTATACCTAGCAGATGATGAGGAAGAACCGGAACGGTTCACGCAGAAAAAGAATCTCTACTATTAAAGGGGGATCACCATCGTGATGGTTAGACCTGCGGCGATCCCCCTTCTTCGCTAGAGAAGTCCTCCCACCCAGGTCCTCTCACAATTTTTTCATCCCACAACCATCGGGCCAAAAAATTAAATACAGTCAAACCCATGACCAAGGTGCGTCTCGAGCAACCTCGCCAACGCACGTCGCCCAGCCCGAGTGCACGTCGGTGGGAGGAAAATACCAGTTCTTCTGCTGCTCGCCAGCTGTTGCTCACAAAACACCCCTGCTTGCCGGCTATTGCTGCATCAGGTTAGTTCTTTTCCTACTCCACGGCCGCGTCGGGGCTCAGGTCCAGGCTCTTCTGCATCGACTGGTAGATGCTCGACGCTAAGTCCTTCGGGTCAGGCAGGTTGAGCCCGCTCTCCATCAGCGTCGTCTGGTACACCAGCCTCGCTGTCTGCTTCAGGCCCTCGCTCTGCACACACATACACATCTAGTTAGCAACAATAAGGCGCCATAATTGCTTCCAGGCGCACAGATCAATCGGGGTGTAAAGAGAA
Organism: Hordeum vulgare subsp. vulgare; assembly: GCF_904849725.1. Taxonomy (NCBI): domain Eukaryota; kingdom Viridiplantae; phylum Streptophyta; class Magnoliopsida; order Poales; family Poaceae; genus Hordeum; species Hordeum vulgare. The sequence continues at coordinate 73,407,584 of NC_058518.1, forward strand.
CTACACTTACATCGCTGTACTGGTCAACCTTGTCACGGAGCTCCATGATGAATGATGATGGGGTGCCTGGGGTTGATCTCCAGGACCCTCTAGTCGCGCATGTATGCCTGCTTGCTCGCGTCCGACAGGGTCTGCGCCTGCATGCTCTTCTACATGCTGGAGCTCCACCTGTACTCGGAGGTGACCACCATGCAGGGGGTGTTGTGCAGCCGGTTGCTGATCTTCACCGAGTCTATGCTCTCTGTGTCTAGGGCCTTCTTTCCACTGGTAGCGAACGACTCCTTGAGGTCCTTGAGCTTCGAGTCCTTGCCCAGCTTGAGGCCCTCCTTGGACACATTTTGGAATTCTTGTCCTCGTAGTCCATGAGGTATTGCATCAGGTACTCGTCCACCGGGTCGGTGAAGTGGATAACCTGCCAGAGAAAATGGGGTGTCGTGTTACTTCACAAGCTTGATACAGATACCAAATTAAACATGTTGCAAAGGCCAAGCCCAACACTAAGTATCCAGCTCCTGACAGGGGTGAGCAAGTTTATCCATGACTTTAATACGTGACATCTCTACTCTCTTACTATCAACGAACACCTTGCAGCCCACCTTATGCATCGGCCTCAAAATATCTTGACTTTGCACATCACTTTAGAAGGGACCAATGTTCTTACCAGCAGCTAATAAAGCATATATTTCTACCTAAAAAAACATAAGACAAAAAGAAAAAGATAAAGGCACTCACTATTAGTTTCTAATTAAATTTACGGATGAACCAAGGTATATTATTGCTACTCCTTCGAGGTTGTGTCAGTTAAGTCGAATTATAGGGAGTACCATTATAGGACAATTAGAACCATGCAAATTTATTTTGGATAATCAATACAACGAAAATGAGATTGTACAGTTCACCGACAATGTTCTTATGATAATTCAAGGTTCATCACATGTTTTGAATTGCAATGACAATATATCTCCATTTGATGCCAGCAAGACTTTTCAACGAATATAAATATTACTGAAAAGACACCGTTTGATACCAATCTTCAAATTTAGGGAATTGAGATAAACACAGTGTTTGTAGGACTATAGATTTTTTATTACCTAGCTTATGTCACTTAAGGAAATATATCATGGGTTCTAGCCACAATCAACAAACGATAAATTTGAAGCCTATAACTGATTGCTGACTAAATCAAATCACACAGTGTGATCGCACACTATTCTTTATGTGTTATTCAGAGCAGTGACTCGGGCAATTATTTGTGAACGCAGTAATTTGGCAGAGATTTTTTCAAACAACATCATTGAAAGAAAAGAAAAAAATGGCAGTGCAGATGACCATAAGAAAAACCTCCATACATCCTTATATTTATGAGAAGTGGACAAGATGAGTCCTTCTTAACTGTAATTAACTTTCTAGAGGTCAATGTAAACACTCGAAACGTAAACTGGATCTGTATTTGGATTACTTATCCATTACCTCGGCTATAAAACCATTCCACGAAAATATATGCTTTGATTTCATGACTCCTAAAATGATAGTGATGTCACGAGTTCACTTTCCCATGACTGAGCACAAAAACATAACCACTAATGAATCAATTTCTGGTTGATGTGATGCAAAACTGATAAATACATATAGCTACTTTGGAAGCAATAGAAATATTGATGTATCTCTACTATTAAAAGGGATCTGCCGTCATGATGATTCGACCTGCAGCGATCCCCTTCTTCGCTAGAGAAGTCCACCCACCCAGGCCCTCCCACAGATTTTTCATCCCACAACCACCGGCCAAAAAATTAAATACAGTCAAACCCACAACCAAGGTGCGTCTCCAGCAACCTCGCCAACGCACATCGCCGAGCCCGAGCGCACGTCGACGGGAGGAAAATGCCAGTTCTTCCGCTGCTCGCCAGTTGTTGCTCACAAAACACCCTTGTTCGCCGGCTATTGCTGCATCAGGTTAGTTCTTTTCCTACTCCACGACCGCGTCGGGGCTCAGGTCGAGGCTCTTCTGCACCGATCGGTAGATGCTCGACGGTAAGTCCTTAGGGTCAGGCAGGTTGAGCCCGCTCTCCATCAGCGCTGTCTGGTACACCGGCCTCGACGTCTTCTTCATGCCCTCACTCTGCACACGCATACACATCATGTTAGCAACAATAAGGCACTATGATTGCTTCCAGGCACACAGATCGATTGGGGCGTAAAGAGAACTGCACTTACATCGATGTCCTGGTCGACCTTATTGCGGAGCTCCTTGATGAATGCTATTGGGGTGCGTGGGGTTGATCTCAAGGACCCTCTTGTCGTGCATGTATGCCTGCTTGCTCGCGTCCGACAGGGTCTGCGCCTGCATGCTCTTCTCCATGCTTGAGCTCCACCCGTACTTGGAGGTGACCATCACCCAGGGGGTGTTGTGCAGCCGGTTGCTGATCTTCACCGAGTCGATGCCCTCCGTGTCCAGGGCCTTCTTCCACCAGTAGCGAACGAGTCATTGAGGTCCTTGAGCTTCGACTCCTTGCCAGCTTCAGGCCCTCCTTGGACATGTTCTGGAATTCGTGTCCTCGTAGTCCATGAGCTATTGCCTCAGGTACTCGTCCGCAATCCGCTGCCGAGCACCGCATACACATTCCGTGCGTCGACACCGGTCGTCGGGCACCGCGTTTGGACGTCCACACCAGCCTCCGTCACACATCGTTTTTGTCGACGGCGGAAGGCTCTTGCCATGGACCCCAGGTATGTCTCGATCGCTGGTATAGGCAGGGGCAGAGCTCATTGAGCCTACCCGTATGCACTAGAATACGGGTCCAAAAATTAGCTAGTATTACTTATTAAATAAAAAAGCCAAGTGCATCAGGGAAGCCCAAGAGTGGTGATTCAGGAAAAGCTACATCACACTTTCACGTATTCACGTCGCGTACCTGACCATGCCATCGATTGATTAAGGAATCAGGACTAGATGGCTCGATCGATTGATTAAGGAATCAGAAACCTAACCGGCCGTCCCGTACGTGCCAGTTTCGCCGCCTACCGTCGCCAGTGCTGCCGGCCGTCGCGTACGTCGCCAGTTTCGCCGTCGGCCGTCGCCAGTACCGCCGGCCGTCGTACACAGTCGTCAAGGCGTCGGACGTTGCAGAGCGCAGACCACACGAGACACGACAGGACGCATGCAAGCGACGCCGGCAAGCCACACGCCGTCAGCCGATCCGGAGCTCGGTAATTTTGCGACACCGTACGCCGTCATTTGTCTATACAAGTCTGAATGTCTCACTTGTTATTTGTCAAATACAGATAGGTTTCTATGGACAGGTTTCTTCTCAAAAGAAAAGCACCATCACAGGATGTTCAGGAAGACATAAATTGGGAAGAGGAGATTCAATATGATCCGGGCAAGAGAAAATTGATAGAGCATTATCATCCTAATTTGAAAGATCTGGTAAGAAGAAAATATTTGTTGAATGGACCTTGTCAGCCAAGAGAGATTGATTTTGAATCCACAGATTTTGAGAGTAAACAAAGAAAGTTCAATCCCGAATGGTTTGATGAATTTGAGAGCTGGCTTGAATACAGCGAAGAGAAGAAAAGGGCATATTGTTTTTCTTGCTTCTTATTTAGGGACCGTAATCACAAGAAAGAAGCTGGATATGAGGCATTCGTTGTGAATGGTTGGAAGAGCTGGAACATGAAATCAAGGTTAAAAGAACATGTTGGTGAGGTGGGAAGTGTCCATAATCAAGCAATGAAAAAGTTACTCGATTTTAAGAAAAAAGATCAACACATTGATGTTGCTATTCAGGTTCAAAGTGAAGCTTTGAAGGTTGCATATTTTGCTCGACTGAATGCCGCTATTGACACAGCTAGACTATTGCTGAAACAAGGATTGCCTTTCCGGGGACATGATGAGTCAAAGGACTCGCACAACAGAGGAAACTTCTTGGAAGTTCGTGACTTCTTAGCTGAGCATGATCCAGTTGTACGCAAGGCTGCGGGAAAAGATGCTGCAAAGAATTCTCTTATGTGTGCTCCTCAAGTCCAGAAAGATATCGCTGAAGGTTTTGCACATGTGATAGTGCAATCTATTCTCAAAGAAGTTCGCAATAATGTGTTTTGTTTGCTTGTTGACGAGTCTAGAGATATCTCTGGCAAAGAACAAATGGTTGTGGCCTTGAGGTATGTTGATAGTTTTGGAGATTCTAAAGAAAGTTTCCTCTGTGAAAGAAACAACTTCTTCATACCTCAAGAGTTCAATTGATTCTCTTTTTACAAAATATAAATTGAGTTACAATCAAGTTAGAGGACAAGGGTATGATGGTGCTAGCAATATGAGAGGTGAGTTTAATGGCCTCAAATCATTGATCATGAGAGAAAGTAGCACAACTTATTATGTTCATTGCTTTGCTCACCAGCTTCAATTAGTTGTTGTGGCTGTGGTAAGAAAGCATAAAGGAGTTAGTAATTTCTTCAGCATGATTTCTACCTTGCTAAATGTTGTGGGTGGATCTTCCAAGCGAAGGGACATGATTAGAGATATTAATCTTGAAGAAATGAGAAAGGATTTAGGGTGTGGACAACTTACAACAGGAACATGATTAAATCAAGAGCAATGCCTTCAAAGACCCGGAGACACTCGTTGGGGTTCCCATGCTAAAACACTCAAGAGTTTGATTAACATGTTCAGGTCAGTTGTTAAAGTTCTAGAATTTGTTGAATAAGAAGACACTGATAGAACAAATAGATACCAAGCTCTTGGTCTTCTAGTGTATTTTCAATATTTTGACTTTGTATTCTATTTGCATCTCATGTTGACAGTCCTCACAACTACAAACACATTATCATTGGCATTGCAACGGAAGGATCAAGACATAGTAAATGCCATGAAGTGTGTGAGGTCAACTAGAGTTGTTCTGAATGACCTTAGAGAAAATGGATGGGAATCTATGCTAGCTGAAGTTCATGTGTTTTGTGAGAAACATGATATTGTAGAGTTGGACATGGAAGAAGCATATGTTAATCCTAAAAAGAGAAGGAAGGTAACTGGAATTACAAACATACATCACTATCAAGTTGATTGTTTCAATGATGCTTTTGATTGGCTAGTTCAACAGCTTGACAATAGGTTTAGTGAGACATCCACTAATTTACTTGTTTGGTCGGCGGCTTTGAGTCCAAGAGATTCATTTCATGATTTCATTTGGACAATCTTATGAGTTTGGCTAAACTATACCCTCAAAATTTTGATTCTGGGGAACTAAGGGATCTTGATAAGGATCTACGCCTCTATATTGCTGATGTAAGCACAGATGATAGTTTTTCCAACATAGAAACAATCACCGAGCTTTAAAAAAAATGGTGCAGACCAGGAGGCACATTATGTATCCATTGTTTTATCGCTTGTTGAAACTAGTAATTGTCTTGCCTATTGCCACTGCTAGAGTTGAGAGATGCTTTTCAGCTATGGAACTTGTCAAAACTTGCTTGCGTAATTCTTAATGATGATAGTTTGAGTGATGATGTTATTTGTTACTAGATCATGAAAGGCGCGCGTTGCTGCGCCCGTCTATTATGAATTTAGGATGAAATTATTATTGATATATTTGTATAATAGTAATTATTTTATTGTGGTTTGCGATGTTTATTTTGTTGCATTTCATTTGTTGTTTTTTTTTGAAAAATTTGTGGTGTTATGGGCCACATAATAGTAAATTTCTTATTTGTGTGTAATATTTAAATTAGGCTGATAGGGGCCTGCATAGGTATTAATATTTTTGCACCAGCAGTTTTTATGTATTGATGTGTATGTTGAACGTTTTTAGTGAGGGTTTAATTCTGTATATTTATGTAGGATCATAATCGCTTAAGATATATTTGTATTACATTAATTATTTTCTTGTGGTTTGCGATCTTTATTTTGATGCAATTTTTTTGTTTTACTTTTTGGAAATTTTGGGGTGTTATGGGCCACATAATAGTAATTTTGTAATTTGTGTGTAATATTGTAATTGGGGTGATATGTGCCTGTTTAGCTATTAATACTTTTGCGTCAACATTTTTTGTGTATTGATGTGTATGTTGAACGTTTTTAGTGGGGCATTAATTTGGTATTGATCTAGGATAGGAATGGTTGTAGGTTTTGCATTAGCATTTGTAACTCTGTTGACCTTTGTATTTATGAACGGTAGTTATAAGTAGAGGGACGTTAGTAGCTTACTTGCTCTATATATACACACCATCCTTTGTGTTTGTTTCGATGTTGGTGTATGCAGTTCTTAGTTTGTGAGCTGGACTTAATTCTTTTTCAGTTGTGTTGGTTGTAGGTACGATTATATTTGTTAAACTTTGTTGTCTTTAATTCTTTATTTTTTTTGAATAATGAGTAATAGTTGTATGTTAAATTTGTTGAAATTTATTGTGTATTTTAGGTTTGTTGTTTGAATAAAATTAGCGTGAATGGATGGTGTTGAAACAGGTAATATAAATTTATTTGTTTAATTATATATGTTTCATTTGTGTACTCGCATATATTTTGTAGATAACGTATGGAAAATATGAATTTTTTTGACCCTGGATGGGCTGAGAAAATAGGCCCATTTCACCAGATAACACGGTTTCGGCTACCGGAGTAGCGGCCCATTAGGACAGTCGGGCCGATGATGAAAAAGTGTGCTGGAGGTGGCGGTATACATCACATTCGATGGCTAGAAATGACCCGATTGTTAAAATGGACGACTAAAAAAACAAAACGCTGAGAGGGCTCGCTTTAGGTTCAGTTTTACTGTCCTAAATGTGGAGAAAGAAGAAATGAAAAAGGTCACCAATGCTCAAGTGGTTGAGTATTTCATGGCTCGGAGGAACAGAACATACTAAAGGTAACTTTCAAATTTTAGCCATTTAAGTACTTTTATTTGCGCATTTTATTATATTCTACTAGTAAGTTCAATTCTATTTGTGTCTTGTAGGTTATTGAACTTGTTGTCCGATGATGTATTTCGGAATTTGGAACTGCAACTCGATCTTTTTCAAGTAATTTTGATCCTTGTTTTATTATTATAATAAGCATTATGGTCAGCCTCTTTTGTAACACAAGTACGTACTTGGCTATATTTTGGTTTTAGGAACCGTCTTATGTTATAACCAATAATGTGTGCTAGAAGTCATGAAATACACCTTTATTTAATACATTTGTTGATTAATTTTTTAAACCTTGTTAAAGTGGTGCATGGGGTAATATTTGCTCTAGCTCCGCCCCTGGGTATAGGGGACGTGTCACCGCTTCCCATTCCCGGCAACTATGGCCCACTCCCTCTACCACCCTCGTGCCGATTTAGTCTATGGCAACTGACGGCCATAGTTGGACTGGCAACTGTCGGTTAGCTCAGGTGCAGATCGTGCACAATGGTGGAGCTATGGAAGTTATATCCCCACCCCTCATGATAAAAAGGAGCAATTTTTTCTCTTGTCTCAATTTGTCCCTCATTCTCCTCTTTCTCTTACTCACTCGGTCACCTCCTGTTGTCTTCATCTCGCACCGGCAGCAGCAGCGACAGTGGAGCGGACGACGGCTTCGTGCCTGCCGTTGGTGCGTGCTGACGGGCGGTGGTGGTCGACGTGATCCGTCTAGGTCCTGGGTGTGCGCGACATTGTGTGTGGCGCCTCTCTGACTCAGCGGCGCGTCGACCAGGCCCGATGGCCAATCACGCGCATTGTGCTTCCGTCAGACTCACCGCATTTCGGTCACGACGCGCAACCAGCTCTGCTACATCTGCTGCTTTTTTTCGTCCACGCTCACCTACGACACAACATGTAACATAGATTCCCACCGATCATTAGCAATCTTATGCTTCTCTCAGACATTTGCATCTCATTGCACTATTTTGATCACATAAGAGGGTACTGAGTACTGACCATTGGCCTATCAAGAACTTTGATGCTGTACTGAAATACCCAACTGCTCAAATCGCTACACAGGTAGCACGCTGGTTCCGTTTGGATTCTTGAGTTCTCGTTGTCTTTAAAAGAGAAATTTTCGATCCTCAAAGATAATCTTTTGCATTTGCAGTTGCGGGACACATATATATTAGTAGTCATGTAGTACAAGTTTGATCAATTTCCTTTTTCCAAGATATTGTTGGTCCAGTTATCGGCCTCTCTATAAGATTTGTTTTTACTTGTCCTTTGCTACCAGGTAATCTGGTTCAAGCTCTACTGTTGTTTTATAGAAGGAAGTTGGAGGCGGCATTGGAAGAGACTAGAAGGTTCTCCTTCCATATATGAAAAGAAAATTGGCTACATATTTCTTGGTCCGCCATTGCATTTCTATATCTTTGTGTTCTTATTGCATTGAATGACATGATTGACATCTATTTCAAATTGTGCATATACTTCAGCAATTTATAGTATGTGTGTTATAATTTTGTTGATTAGTTATTATTCCTTATTGCCACTGTGTTGCTTCCAAATTTAAACATGACATATTTTGATAAACTGTATTAGATAGCGCCAACTAATCATAGATGTCAGCAGACATTTGCAACCTGCAAAAAAAACAGTGGAGCCTAGGTAAGTTTAACATGCCTTCTCATATTTTGAAGAAATGGAAAACCCATGTTTGCTAATTTAAACTATTTAGTATAGATTCGTAGATTTTGACGACCTCGAATATTCTGATACATTCATACTCCCTCCGTCCCAAAATTCTTGTCTTACATTTGTGTAGATATGAATGTATCTAGTCACATTTTAGTATTTAGATACATCCATTTGTAGACAAATCTAAGACAAGAATTTTGGGACGGAGGGAGTAATTTGTAGCATATGTGTGAGGGTAGATGTCAAATTCCCAGTTAATCGAAGTGGTGATAACCTTCATTTCATTCTTATCACAGAATTGTAAGTCCCTAGCATGCCAAATTGCTAGAATAAACATATGGTTATCATCATCTAACATTTCCTAAAATAATTTTAAGGGTTCCAAAATCGAAGCTATAGTACCTGGAAAAGATTTAGTGAATAGATTCAATTTTACATTGCACATGGGGAGGAACTACATCATTCATGGTGTTACTGTGTGGCCTAACTTTGAAGAACTGGAGTGTAGATACATTCAATATACATATGAGTGTTCCTTCAGTGCGAGGACATTTGTTGAGTTCCTCTCACTTCAATTTCCAACGTATCCCAATTATTTGATGGCATTCGAGGAAATTCAGAGGTGTCCAAAGCAAACTTTTGTAGGTACGCATTCAACCATATAATAGTTACTAACACAAAGATAATCTTAGTACCTAAATTCGACTAATGATATTTGATACTGACATAGTTGGCATAGTCGTTCATTATCATAGACATGAACTCATCGGGGGTACCCAGGTGCTGAATTATATAGAGAGGTCACCCTTCATGGATATTTGGTATGTGTAGTTGGTATATAATAGTTCCAACTCTTCTATAACGAATTATAGAAATTAATTCAAAATGTTGTTTACATGCTTACTATTTTTAAATATTCCAAATTGTAGGGAAAACTTATGGTTTTTGGGATTTGTGGTGGCAACTTGATTCAGAACTCATATAGGTGGTCAACAACCGAAGGCAACAAATCTATTGTCCTTGCCACTATGCTTCGTAAGGATTGCAAATACGGTAATCTATGCATATATACCGATATGTATTGCATATTCTAAGAAAATGTATTGTTATGTCAACCTAAATATATTTTTTGTCTTAATAATAAGAAATCTGGAAACTTCAAATTACACCACCCTTGCATTCAACCCGAATCATCCTCCAGCATGTGCACTTGATGGTGAATTGTTCTGACTTATAGTTAACTACAAATCAATTACTTATGATTGTTATTAATATATGTAGAAAAAAAAAATATTACTAATTGCAACATTTTTTATATATTTGAGTAGATATTCGCCAGAAAATAATAGGAGGGTTGATTGACATGAAGTTTTTTCGGCAATTTATTGAATGGATGTGGGCTTTCCTAGCAAGCAAGTTGTCTACAAATGATCCCCGACGCGCAGGATGTATACAAAGAAAGCTTGGCGCATGTAGTACAAATAGTAGACATTGGTTATGTCTATTATACATGATTACGTGTTTTAATTTGTAAGTTTAGTTATCACAAACTTGGTTTGTATCCACTATGTAGATGACTGTTTCGTCATGTTTGTTTCTGTCTATGACGTTTTAACAATGTGCTAATTTTATGAATGTTATAGTTATTATCCACATTTCAAAACAAGTTTGTCCATGCTCATAGATTTTCATTTACCTTTGACATTGTTCTCTTCCTGAAATATATTCAATAAAAAAACGATCGTCTAAAATATTCAAATTCCATGCTATCATTTTGTCAAGTAATCTTTTCATATCGTATTTCGTATGCCGTGGCAACGCACGGGCATTTAACTAGTTATATAGAGAGGGTTATGTTTCTCGTAGCTGTAGCACGCCCTCGCTTTGATGTGAATGATAATGTGACGTTTGATGGTAATATTGGAATATGAAGCGGCTAAAAGGGATAGTCCTAACCGTCTAGCCGGGACAATTGTGACAAAGGTCATCCCCAATGTGACAAGGGATGTGAGTAGAGACTTCTTAGTGAACAAGGTTATCCCTGCGATCAAGGCGGAGGCCTTGATCTTGGTTTCTTTGCCGCCTTACAGTCATTGTTCCAGAAGCTATTTCCTGGTTCCATCAATGACATAATTATGAAGGTGTGCCAAGCATTTGATCAGTACCCCGCCGAGAGGTGCAACCGAATATTTCTCACTCTATAATCTTGCATGCGTGAGGTTCTAAAGGACAATGGAGGCTTGTTGCCGCACATGAGAAAGCAAGTCCTTCAACATCTTCATATCTTACCGGTGACGTTACCTTGTGATCGATCCATCTTGGACCAAGCGAGGGCATTCTTACTTGAGTAGTGTTGTGTTGTCTTGTTCATGTAAGATTAGTGCTATGTTGTCTTGTTGATGTAATGGGATCATGTAATCCATCTTTTGTTGCAATAAGAATGAACATTTGGTTTGAGAGAAAAATATGATCAAAGTTAACATCACATCCAATGATCGATAACAAAATTAACATCACATGATAAAAGAGACAGCCACTACTCGAACCATCTATGCATGCATCATCACATATTCTTCGATCAAGTTCAACAAAAGAGAGAACCACTACTGGAACAACTACTTGTGAAGTCCATGATCATTTTAAAATTTTCTTCAGTTCATCCTTACTTAGAATATCTCGATAGTAAATGCTCATCAGTTCTAGCCTGACCTTTTCTGCACCAGGAGGCACAGAGAATTGCTCGAGCGGCGGCAGTGGGTCGCCATCGACCATCTCGTTGTACTTTTGTCAGTCGTAGATGCCACTATCATTGACGAGCGCATGCAGGGATGCGCTGCACAACTCTACTCTGCAATTGGATTCATTGACAGCCTTGAGTCTTGTGTGTACGTTATTCATATAAGGGCCTACCTGATTTTTATTTTGCTTTTCGATAGTCTTCTCTTAATGATGATTCACCGCATCTCTTTCCTGAGATGCAATTCATATGATGGGTATATAAGCCGGACACGGAATTCATATGATGGGTACTTAAACATCCGTGTCCGACTTATATACCCATCATATGAATTGCATCTCAGGAAAGAGATACAATGAATCATCATTAAGGAGAAGACTATCGAAAAGCGAAATAAAAATCAGGTATATGAATAACGTACACACAAGACTCAAGGCTGTCAATGAATCCAATTGCAGAGCAGAGTTATGCAGCGGCATCCCTGCATGCGCTCGTCAATGATAGTGGCATCTACGACTGACAAAAGTACAACGAGATGGTCGATGGCGACCCAATGCCGCCGCTCGAGCAATTCTCTGTGCCTCCTGGCGCAGAAAAGGTCAGGCTAGAACTGATGAGCATTTACTATCGAGATATTCTAAGTAAGGATGAACTGAAGGAAATTTTAAAATGATCATGGACTTCACGAGTAGTTGTTCCGGTAGTGGTTCTCTCTTTTGTTGAACTTGATCGAAGAATATGTGATGACTTTTGTTGAACTTGATCGAAGAATATGTGATGATGCATGCATAGATGGTTCGAGTAGTGGCTGTCTCTTTTATCATGTGATGTTAATTTTGTTATCGATCATTGGATGTGATGTTAACTTTGATCATATTTTTCTCTCAAACCAAATGTTCATTCTTATTGCAACAAAAGATGGATTACATGATCCCATTACATCAACAAGACAACATAGCACTAATCTTACATCAACAAGACAACACAACACTACTCAAGTAAGAATGCCCTCGCTTGGTAGATGCTTTTTATTGTGATGGACATGTAGATGCTTTTCATTGTGATGGGAGGTATCCTCCTGTGCAACTTCTTTCTTAAGAAGGTTTAGGGTTTAGGGTTTTCCTTGTTTAGGAGAGAAGTCATCATATCCTTTTCATATGTGATGTTCTACTCCCTCCGTTCCTAAATATTTGTCTTTCTAGAGATTTCACTATGAACAACATACAGATGTATATAGACATAATTTAGATTATAGATTCATTCATTTTGCTTTGTATGTAGTCTATATTTAAATCTTTACAAAGACAAATATTTAGGAACGGAGGGAGTATTATTTCTGTGCCCACTTTAACTCATTTCCTTGTTTAGGAGAGAAGTCATTATTCCTACCCAGACAAAATATCCCCCTTCCTGAGTAACATTTATTGCTGCAGCTAGAGACTCAATCTCCCAGGGAAGGGTGACAACTCCCACCTTTTGCAATCACAACACATTGTGTTTAAATCCACAATATATGAGTTGTTCAACCCTTTCACCTTGAAAACCCTTTGTCCAGCATCCAGTACTGTGCAGTTCTTAGCCCACTCAACATACGTTTCTACCTTTTTCTGCATTTTTGGGCACAATCTCCCTGTCCACTTCTCACTTGCCTCCCTATTTTTTGACTCAAATCTGTGGGTTAACTTATTCTGAATGTTCCCTAGCATGGATCCAATTGGAAGTTCTCTTTCTTCTAAGATATAGCTGCAATGTCATGAAACAAAATGCAATTTTACAAACATGTCTAGTAACTCAATATGTCAACATGTGTAACAGAGAGGATATGGGCTGACCTGTTGAATACTTCAGACATGTCGTTCAAAAGAATGTCACATTTTGGGAAAGGATTGAAGAATGCTTTAACCATGTCCTTGGTGGCACTTTCGCAACCCAATTATATGCATCCTGGCTATCAACTCTCATCTTCTCCATATTGTTGGTATATGCCTCAACAGTAGTTGATCTAGCAATGGCCCATAGGTTGTTTTTGAGTGTTTGACCCTTGTGAAGTTTGTGAAAATTCTGGTAAAGATGCCTCACACAAAATCTGTGTTCGGCATCAGGAAATACCTTCTGGACAGCAGCTATTAAACTCTACCAATAAAGAATATTACACGAGAGAGCATTGAGATAGCATAACCAAAGCAAAATTCAATGTTGTGTGCAATATTTAGTGAACATGTTCAGAGCAAAATTCAGTGTTGTGTTATGACAGTGTGCAACAAAATTCAGCGAGCATTTTCAGTACCTTTTGCTTGTCACTCATGATTGTGAATGGGGATGTGTTGCAAATATGCAGATCAACCTTTAAACTAGCCAGAAACCATCCCAACTATCAGTTGACTCAACTTCCACCAAACCAAAAGCAACAGAAAATATGCAGTCATTTGGGTCAATTCCAACTGCAGTTAGCAAATTCCCTTTGTACCTTGTCTTTATGTGGCAGCCATGAACGAAGATTATTTGCCTACAACCCATAAGGAAGCCTCTCTTGCAAGCATCATAGGACCAGTATAGAGTAGAGAAGTGTTCTTTTGGGAATGGATGCTTCTCCTTCTTCACTTCCTTTGTGCAAAGATAGAACTTGCTGTCTGGGTTAGATCTTCTAAGTTCCTGGCCAAAATCCAACAGAAGTTTGTACTGGTCATCATCTTCACCTCTAATCTGCTTCACTGCTGCCCTTCTTGCCCTTCCTATCTTACTTCTGGTTGGAAGCATATTGTACTCCGTCTGCACTTTTGCACCAAATTTCTTTAAGGGCATCTACTCATTATCCCTGAACTCATGTTTGAACTTATTAGAGAAATGGTGCAGTCAAGGATTTGACATTCCCGACTTCACTGCAAGTGTGAATTCCACAAAACTTCATTATGAAGAAACTGCTTGTCCTCGCATCCTTGGAGGCATTCATGTACCATGGACAACCATCTATGAAAACAACATCTAATCTGGTGGATGAATTCCTAATCTTCCTTACCTTCACCCTGTTCCACACTACATAAGAATCTAAAGCTTTTCTCAATTCCCTCGCATCACCAAAGACCATACCAAGTTTGAATTCCGGTGAATTCATGTCAGTCTTTGAATTAAACACATTGAATTTGTACTTGATTTTCTCTCTCTCTCTCTCTCTCTTCTTTACTTAGGTTTAAATGAGAGTCATCCAGTGCATCTTCAGCTAATTCTCCTTCAAAGTCATCTACAATCTGATTCTCTTTGTGATCATCTACTTCATTGTCCACATTCTGCTCAAAGAGGTCATCATCACCTTCATTTACTTCATAATCACTTCCATAGAAATCTTCATCCGTAGAATCATCATTGCCTTCATCTTGTTCCTGCTCTTCCACTTCAACAGGACATCACGAAGAAGAGCATGCATCAATAAAAGAAGAACCCCTTGCTCTCTTATTTCTTGTATTTCTTCCAACAACTTGGCAAGAACCCACAACCTCCTTTCCCTTGCTACACTTGCTGGGACTGATAAATATTGGTTGTTCAAGTACCCCATCAAGGAGCACATCATATCTTAGTAAGTTGCTTAGAGTATCACCATGGTCAACTATCAAAACCAGATTTTTGTGCACTGTGCTCTGCTGATGCAGCAATCATGGCTAGCATGCCTGCATCACAGGTCAGCAGCTTTAATCCATCTTCACATGTTTTACCAGGCTGCAGCCAATACACATCATGGTTCGAGTGAGATCTGTCATGACCCAACTGCTGTAGAAAATCATCTGTCCAAACGGTTGACCATGTGTCACTATCACAATTGTCAAACCAGTCAACTTGATAGTCCATGTACTTCCTGTTGCTCCCATTTGCACAGAGAAAACCCTTGTGCTGAATCGCAACATTAAATAGACCATCAAAAGTTCCTGCATTCAGAAGTTTTGGTTCACAACAATTAGGAGTGATTTAAGCTCATACATTGTCCAACAAATTAAGTGCTATCTGTTAAAACAATGTGTAAAAAGCTTAGAACATTCAGTGTACACTTCAGTTATGACAGCACAAAAAATTCAGAACATTCAGTTATGATAGTGTCAAAAATTCAGAACATTCAGTTATGACAGTATAAAAAATTCAAAAGATTCCGTGTGCATAAAGTTCAGATCATTCTTTTAACAAAACTGCAGCAGAAATTCAGTCATGACAGAGTAAAAGATGCAGAACATTCAGTTAAAGAAGGTCACAACTGTAGGAAATTCAGTTAACACATTCGAATATAACATCCAGTTGTGACAAGTTTCACAGAAACCAGGGACCTAGCTAATTCATTTTCCTGGAGCGAATCAGTTGAGCACTTCATATGATCAACAGGGTACAATCAAACGCCCCATCATTGACCAAATTTGACAACTTTCAAACAAGAACCATGACCAACTTGGCGACATCGCAAACTCCCTTTAAACCCTAGCAGTAAGCGGTACGGGCACAATCAGTAGCGTGAGGATTTGCTAACAACGAACATATATCAGATGGCCAACCCCGGTAAGAACGTACATCTCGTGTGACTATACTAACTTTTGTTTTCAAGGAATAAAAATCATGTGTCCAGGTACTGGTTTGCGTGGCTAGTTCAAATGCTTAAAGTTCTTAGCCTATGCAAGTAATCTTGTTTCCAACATAGCACTAACTAATATCCTTGTTCTTTTGTTACAACATCAATATATTTTACAGAACTACACAGCAGGCAGGGATGATGCTGCATAACTCACTGCTCAGCAATTGGATTCATTGACAGCCTCGAGTCTTGTCTGTACGTTATTTATATATAAGGGCCTACCTGATTTTTATTTCACCTTTTGATAGTCTTCTCTTAATGTTGAACCGGTATGGCCTAGCCCATACAAGTTATCTCTTAGGGCCCAGGCCCATGTAGTGGGACTAACCTAAAAGGAGGCTCTCAGCCATCTCCCGTTCCTGAGACAGAGCCGCCACACACAAAACACTCGTGCTGGAGGTACTCCTCTCTCCCTCCCGTTTCTACATGGTATCAGAGGCCAACGACGGCGGGGCCTGAGAAGACGGCGGCGACGTCCGGCGAGGTGGCGGTGGATTTGGGCGGCGTCCGGCGAGGCAGCGGCGGATCTGGGAGGCGCGGCTCGTTGGAGAGGAAGGAGAGGTGGAGCTGCTGTGCTGCGCGGCAGAGGAAGGAGAGGTGGAGTTGCTGTGCTGCGCGGCAGGAAGAGGAAGCTGAGGAGCGGCTTGGTCTCCAACGGGCTGTGGTGCTGCGGGAGGAGAAGAGGAGAAGGGTAGTGGAGAAGGGCAGCTCCTTGTTGTGCTGCTGTGTGTGTGTGTGTCTGCAGGGGACCGGGAGCTGGAGAACTGCTGCGGGGGTTGGCTGCTGTTGGAGGCCAAGATCCTCTGGAACTGCTGCTGTTTGCAGAGGAAGGAGGAAGAGAACTGCTGCTGTTTGCAGAGGAAGAAGGAAGAGAACTGCTGCTGGAGGAAGAGGCTGTGGTTGCTGCTTGCACTTGGAGCTGCTGAGTTGCTGGGTGCTACTGCTAGCCAGGGGGCGTAAAGGGACCAACCGTGCAGCTGTAAGGCTGTGCTGCTGAGGGCTGCTGCTGCTGTTTACCGGATCGGAGATGGCTGAACCAAATGCGCTTGCTGAGGCTTTCGAGAAGCTCGCTAAGATCCTTGCGGAGTCCAACTCCAACTCTGGGGCCATCGTTCCTCGACAGGAAGTGGCTCAGAAGCTCGAAATGTCACCCCTGGACATGAAGCTAGAGGGGGCCACAAATTATTTGAGCTGGTCCAGAAGGGCATTGCTGGCTGTGGAACAGAAGGAACTTGATGGGCACTTATTGGGTGCGGTTGATGAACCCGGAGACAAGACTACCGCGGAGGGAAAGCGGTGGCAGGTCATAAACTCTGTGCTTGTTGGCTGGTTGTTGAACTCAGTGGTGCCCTCCATTGGTCGCTCTGTGGAGGGACTATCCACGTCCGCCGAGATATGGAAGACTCTATCCACCCAATACTCAGGCAAGGGTAATTTCATGCTAATTGCTTAGATTGAGGGGAAGATCAGTCGGCTGCGCCAAGGCGATGACATGTCAGTGATGGCATATGTAGCAGAGCTGCAGGCTTTGTGGGCAGAGCAGGATAACTGTGATCCTCTGGAACTCTATGATGCGGCGTGCATCGAGTCAGGCGCAAGTGGATTGCACGCAGGCTCGTGCTGAAACTGTTGGAAGGCCTCAGAGGTTGCTTTCATGGCAGGGGGCTTCCCTGTTGCACCAACCTCTCCTGCCAACTATTGAGGAGACTATTGCAACAATGTCTCAAGAGGAGGTGAGGCTATCTCTTGAGCATGCAAACGTGAAGTTTGTGCCGGCTTCGACATTTGCAGTCACTGAGCACATGGAGTGGGGAGATCCCAACAAATGTCATATTTGTGGGGAGGTAGGTCATTGGAAGAGGGAATGTCCAACTCGTGGTAGAGGCAGGGGATAGAACAGAGGAGGCACTGGCAGAGGCAAGTATGCTCGAGGCAGAGGTGGATACCCATGGAACTCAGGGGGTCAACTTTCTAGGGGCAGAGGTGGCTACTCAGGAAACTCAGGGGGCAGGGCGCATATGGTAGTTGAAGAGGACACTGGGACGTCACAGGGCAAGGGAGTTGATGAGGCTGCCTATGGAGACTTTGCTCACTGGGCCTCCACTGATGAAGGTAATTCGATGAAGGCATTTCTTCCTCCTAATGAGAGTGCTTCAGAGTGGGTCTTAGACTCTGGAGCATCTAAGCATGTTGCGGGTAATTCCTGTGTGTTTGAGTCTTACCATAAGCATGCTCCTACTCACAAGGGCACTATACAAACTGCCGATGGTACCAATCAGCCCGTCGTAGGGGTTGGCACAGTCAAATGCACTTCAGCCATCTCCTTATTGTCAATTTTGTATGTGCCAGCTTTTCCTGTCAATTTGGTCTCTTTCAGTGCTCTCATTGATCAAATAGACTGTCGTGTGATCCTTGACAAGTTCGGTTGCTTGATTCAGGAGCAACAGACGAGCCAGACGGTTGGGACTGGCACCAGGCGTAGGGGGCTCTGGTACATGGACCAGGAGGTGCAACCGGACTTGGTATGTGCTGCGACCATGGAGGACAAGGAGAAGCACGCGATGATCCATCATTGTAGAATGGGTCATGTATCTTTTGATAAGATGAGTAGAATCTTTCCGGATGTTATGTGTAGAATAGGCAAGGGCAAGTTGACATGTGATGCTTGCGAATATGCAAAACACACACGAGCCTCATATGTGAGTAAGGGGCTTAGGAGCATATCTCCTTTTATGCTCATTCATTCGGATGTATGGACTAGCCCAGTAGTGTCAATGAATGGAAAGAAGTATTTTGTTACCTTTATTGACTGCTATTCTTGTATGACTTGGATTTACTTGATGCGTCACAAGGATGAGGTGTTTAGCTGTTTTCAGAACTTCCATGCTCTTGTAAAAAACCAGTTTCAGGTGCAGGTCAACGTGCTTAGTACCGACAATGGTACAGAGTATGTGAACAATATTTTTGGGGATTTCATGGCTAACCAAGGGATTCTTCATCAAACTTCATGTCCGGACACCCCACCTCAGAATGGAGTGGCCGAAAGGAAGAATCTTCATATTCTTGAGGTTGCTCGGTCATTAATGTTTACCATGAATGTGCCTAAGTTCTTATGGGATGAGGCAGTTATGACAGCCACGTACCTGATCAACCGGACACCTTCCAGGATATTAGGTATGAAATCTCCGTCTGAGTTGCTCATTGGAGATAATAAGTTTGTTGTTTCCCCAAAGTTGTTTGGCAGTACTTGCTTTGTTCGTGATCACCGACCATCTGTTGGAAAGCTTGATCCTCGGGCAGTGAAGTGTGTCTTCCTGGGATACTCTTCTAGTCAGCAGGGTATAAATGTTGGTCTCCCTCTGAAAAACGCAGGTTCGTGAGTATGGATGTTACCTTCAGGGAGTCCGAGCCATTCTATGGTACGCCGACTGATCTCAGTCTGCTATTTGCAGAGCTTGACCACCTACATCATGTGCACGATGGTCAAGAGGGGGAGAAGGATGTGTCTCATACTCAGGGTGATTCTGTGGGCAATAACACTGCTAATGATGTGCAAGTTCAGGTCCAACCAATAGTGGGAACAATTCCAGTTAGTACTCTCACTGATGATGATGTGCAGGTTCCTGTCGAGCCAACTGTCGATACACTTAAGATTGGTGCTCTTCGGGTTCCTGTTCGGGATCGATGGTAGACGAACACCCTAGTGTACTCTCGACGTGCAAGGGGAGCAGCAAGGCAGTGAGGCAAGAGTGCAGGGGGAGCAACAAGGCAATGAGGCAAGAGTGCAGGGGGAGCAGCAAGATAGTGAGACGAGCTCATCTGACACAGTGGAGCTGCCCATTGCATTGCGAAAGGCTACACGTGAAGCAGCAAGAAAGGGTGAAGTAGCAAGGAAGGCTCTACCAAAGGATGATGCTTGTGATGATCTTGATATTGGCAATTTTGTGTCTTATAAGGCTTTGTCACCCACATATAAGGCGTTTGTTGCCTCCCTTCAAACTGTGTCAATTCCAAAGGATTGGAAGGCTGCAAAGCAAGATCCGAGGTGGCGATGATAGAAGAGTTGGAAGCACTAAGGAAAAAACAAGACATGGGTGCTAACCACATTGCCGGCAGAAAAGAAAGCAGTGAGTTGTAAGTGGATCTATACAGTGAAGCAGAATCCTGAAGGGAAGGTGGAACGGTATAAGGCCAGATTGGTCGCCAGAGGATATAGTCAAACTTATGGAATTGACTATGATGAGACGTTTGTTCCCGTGGCAAAGATGAACACAGTAAGGATATTGGTCTCCTGTACTGCAAACTTTGGGTGGAAGTTGCATCAATTAGATGTCAAGAATGCCTTCTTGCATGGTGAGTTGCAAGAAGAAGTGTACATGGAAATACCACCAGGTTTTGGTACTTCAGAGACTACGGGGAAGGTATGCAGGCTGAAGAAATCCTTGTATGGACTGAAGCAATCACCAAGGGCCTGGTTTGATAGGTTCAGACGTGTCGTCCGTGGTATGGGGTATGGTCAGTGTAACGGTGACCACACGATGTTCTACAAGCACTCTGATCGGAAGATCACCATTCTTGCTGTTTATGTGGATGGCATTATCATCACTAGAGATGATGAGGAGGAAATAGAGAGATTGAAGGGTTGTTTGAGCAAGGAGTTTGAGGTAAAGGATTTGGGTAACCTAAAATACTTTCTTGGCATTGAAGTGGCTCGGACAGAGAAGGGAATCTCTTTGTGCCAACGAAAATACACCTTGGATCTCTTGAGTGACGTGGGCATGATGGGATGTCGTACTGCCCCTACTCCGATTGAACAAAATCACCAAGTGACAGCACAATCAGGAGAGCTAGTGAATAAGGAAGAGTATCAGAAACTGGTTGGAAGGTTGGTGTACTTGTGTCATACCAGGCCTGACATTACGTATGCTACGGGGGTGGTGAGCAGATACATGCATGAACCAAGGAGTGGGCATCTTGATATTGTGCACAAAATCCTGAGATACTTGAAGGGGACTCCGGGTAAAGGGTTGTGGTTTGGGAAGAGTGGACATCTTGAGGTGGATGGCTATAGTGACTCTGACTGGGCCAGTTGTCAAGATGATAGAAGATCAACTTCTAGTTACTGCGTGTTTGTGGGAGGAAATTTGGTATCATGGAGAAGCAAGAAACAGCCGGTTGTGTCTAGATCAACAGCAGAAGCTGAGTATAGAGCATTATCTCAAGGGTTGTGTGAGATGCTCTGGGTGAAGTACCTACTGAGCGAGTTGAAACTTCTGAGGAAGGGGCCCTTGAAGGTGTGGTGTGACAATCAGTCAGCTATAGCCATCGCTAATAACCCAATTCAACATGATAGGACAAAGCATGTGGAAATTGATCGGTTCTTCATTAAGGAGAAGCTTGATGCCGGGGTCATCAGCCTTACTCATGTCAGTTCTGGGCAGCAGTTTGCAGATTGTTTGACAAAGGGTCTGGGAACAAAGGATTGTAACTTGGCATGTGACAAGATGGGAATGATAGATATCTACCATCCATCTTGAGGGGGAGTGTTGAACCGGTATGGCCCAGCCCATACAAGTTATCTCTTAGGGCACAGGCCCATGTAGTGGGACTAACCTAAAAGGAGGCTCTCAGCCATCTCCCGTTCCTGAGACAGAGCCGCCACACACAAAACACTCGTGCTGGAGGTACTCCTCTCTCCCTCCCGTTTCTACACTTAATGACGATACATTGTATCTCTTTCCTGAGATACAACTCCTATGATGGGTATATAAGTCGGGCACGGTTTTTTAGTTCTTTGATTTGACTAACAGAACACTTGTAATATGCCACAAAATATATATGCTTAGAAACTAATCTAACGATTTCATCTTCGAAGAATTAATTGCTTTGCTGATATCTCCTCCTTGTGGAAATTTAACAAAAAAAGACCCGTGCTTAACCTCGTAACTGCTGCCTCCTTGTGAAGCATATGGAGATTGAGGAATGAATTTTGTTTCCAGGGACGCACATGGAGAGGACTGGACTGCGGTCTTGCCAAGTTAAAAGGGATCTTGCGGCAATGGGTGGTTCTTTGCGACGCTGCGCAGGCAGACACTCTGCGGCGAATCGTCCTCCTGCTGGACAAACACCGAGGGGAGCTCATGCGGATAGCGTGGATCTGAACATCTAATCGCTTATTCTCTAGATTTGGTGATGTAATAAAAGACTATGCTCTGGTGTTTGCCCAGGCAGTTTGTGTTCATTTAGTACCGCCGGTTTGGCTGTCGTTTTAGTTACTCCACCAGACATTACCTGAGTGTTTTGCCTGTAATGGATGTTTTCTTTTAGTTGGTGGTAAACGTTGATCTTGTAGCTCGGTTTGCTTTGCTGCTTCATTAATAAAATGGGGCAGCGGGGAAACCCCTTTCTTTTCAAAAAAAAAAACTAATCTAACGATTTTATGTGTGACATATAACACATATTTTGCTAGTCAAACTGAATACCTAAAAAACCATGCCCGACTTATAAACCCAACCGGAGGGAGTATGTTGCAGGTTCTTCTCTTGCAGTGTAGTAACCTTCTTCTGTAAATATTCTGCAGCTAGCCCATCTCCAATTAAGGAGCAAAAAGTGTTTTGTTCAAGGAGAAGGTCCTCTGCCACTGTTCACGTAGTATAGCACTGTGGCTGCACGACCAAGACAACACCTTTGACCACCTATGAGAGCAATGGTGGCACTGCCATGGCCCATGGGTATGTATTAACATATATGAGATGAAAAGCAGTGTAGTTGGTTGTCGGTTTTCTACTGCAAGCTTATTTTTATTGCGCTTTGATCAGGTAGATGATTTTTGTTGTGACGGGAGGTATCCTCCAGTGCAACTTCTTTCTTAAGAAGGTTATTCTAATCAACCTTCAGCAGTTCAAATGTTCTTTTCTGACCAGATAGATGCTCTTCATTGTGAACAAATTAGTGAAATAAGACAACACTTGTGACATTCTTTGGGTCACAAAGGAAAATTCAGGAATATGTTATTATTACAGTTTGGTTTTTGTTCCTTTTGATCCAAAGGGCAACCATAGTCCCAAAAGATAAAAAAGAAAGGAACTATTGCTGTCATTGTATCCATTTCATATGAGATGTTCTATTTTTTCCGTTCCCCTTTTCCCTCTTCACAGGGATCTTCTAACCAAAAGGACAATATTTTACTATTTTTGGATATAAGAGGGTTGTGTGCGTGTTCAATATCAAAATTTGCTTGAACAGTTCAGCGCAACACTGGTTCTAGACGGTGCAGAAACACATGCGTTTACTTCTAGTTATTACTACTCAAAATGAACTATTTGTCGAGGTTGCACTTGACAACCAAATTGGCACTGATGTTTCAGCAATACAGTAAGAGGTGGTACTGTATAATACAAGTTGGTTCAAGCCAGGGCTCAATATGGTTATGAGACAAATCAAAGCAAGGAATTGCACATGGAAATGAAGTGCTAAACATGTGTAAGGGTCAATTGAGTTCCAAAGAATATTCCTCTTGAAATAGTACCTGCACCATTAGCCAGAGGGGAATCCCTTGTTGCTCCTGAATACGGAGAAAGCTCGACCAGATTTATTGAAACATGAAATTCCTTCGATGTCCATGCTTCTGTATCTTGGACAGATCCTGAATACTTTCAGAAGATATAGAAGATGCAGAAATATGAGATTCAGATTTTCAAGTTCCATCTCGAGGACCATCCAGAGCAGGCACAATATGTGGTGCCCCAGCAAAGTTTTGACGACACACATTCAGATATAACTTCATATTTTTTCAACTGGAAAAAATGCTGCTTTCCAAGCATCCACCTGAGACACAGTAGATGAAAAATGACTATCGCAATGGCACTCCAGTTAAAGAGAAGAATCAAATAGTGACTTTTCCTATGACTGAGGGATCTAACCAGAGAATTTAAGTAAAGATTCGTTCTGAGAATTCAAGCAATGAACTATGAATCGCCATGCAGACCTTCGACATCTTGTATTATAGTTTCACCCCACACCATATCCATAGCAATTGTTAAGTTTATGTCTTTTACCTACAAAAGGAAGTGTGCAAAGACATCCATAAGAACAATTATAAGATCAACAGTAACAGACTTGCAAAAAAAAACTCTGTTTAAGGCAGGTTTATTTTTTTCGTCCTGTTCCTAGGGAATACCTACATTCTGCAGGCCTGAGAGGCATAATGCAGTTTGGGAACAGCAAAAAGAAAAACGATGAAAAGAGGCGGATGCGGAGGGGTGCTGGGGTAGCGACGACCGGCAGGCCTGGAGCCCGTCACGGCGGCGCCCTCGCTGGCTGTCTCCTCCTCTCATGGTGAGGGACCGGCGCCAGTCCCCCGCCCACAGCGCCTGGCGAGCGAGGAGTCTTGGCCGGGAGATGTCGCCGGCGGAGAGGGCGGCGGAGGAGAGGAAGGGCTGGTGGATCCGATGGAGCGGAGGATGAAGGGTTTGACCTGTGGTTGGGTTAGGGACGGATCATGAACCGACACGAAGGGTCCACCCATCATTGGCGTGGCTCCGAAAACATAACCGGCCAGCGGCCACCTCGGCCCGCCGCCCCTACGCACCCACACCGGCCATCGCTGTGTGAGCGGGAGAGATGACCCGGGGGGAAACGAGAAAAATAGACCCGGAGCAAGAAGATAAGAGAGGAAACGCCGCGACGGAGCCTTCAGGAAGGATACGGAGTCAATGGCTGCTGTCACCACCAGCCAGTCAAAGGACTGGGCAAGTGATGTACCCCGGCACTCAGCTCTGCCGTCGCACCCTGGCTTAGTCAACCACCCGCAGCCATGCCACCCGCATGGCCATTGATCGCCCGCCGGCACCTAGGACGCACGCGCTGCCCAAACGCCACGCCTCCCGCCGCCAGATTCGTCGCCCTGCAACCAGACAGCCCCGAGACCACACAAAGGCCCTAGCTTTGGCCCAACCGACAGCCCGTGACCGACTGAGCAACCCGCAGAGGCTCCGCCCCGGACATCGGCAGACCTGCGCCAGCCCGCCCACGGCCGAGGAAAGGGCGAGAAGGAGGAGCCGACCGACGCACCCCTGTGTTGGCGAAAGGTGCACGACCGCGTCGAAGCCACCATCCTTCCTACCGAGCTCCCCGCCTAACACGAGGAAAGGAGAAGGAGGGCGGACGCATCCGAACTGACACACCCCTGCGCCGGCGATAGGTGGTGCGACCACATCCAGGCCATCCATCCCTCCTACCAAGCTCCCCATCGAGCACCCCCCGTGTCGCCCCACCATGGCAGCCGGCACACATCCCCGTGAGGCCACCAGCAGTCGCACGCCCACCGACGAGGGGTACCAAATTGACACGCAGCCGCAGCCAAGGGAGTTCACCGGAGATGCCCCCTCGTGCCACCCGCCGACATCCAAGCGCACATCGAGGCCACACATCCTTCCCACCGAGCTGCCCATCGAGCACCCCCCGTGTCGCCCCACCATGGTAGCTGGCACACATCCCCGCGAGGCCACCGGCAATCGCACGCCCACCGACGAGGGGTACCAAATTGACCCGCAGCCGCAGCCAAGGGAGCTCACCGGAGATGCCCCCTCACACCGCCCACCGACGTCCAAGCGCCAGACCAGGAAGGTCCTGACGCGAACACGACCAACACGTCCAACCATCCACCACCACTGCGGTGCCACCCCCACCAGCTCGATGCCTAGGCAGGGGCGGCCACCCGCAGATCATGTTGCCCGTGACCCGCACCACCCACAGCGCCAAGCCAGGGACCGAACCAGGCACGTCAGACCCAGCCAGATCTGCCTGCCGCCATGAACGCCCATACCAGCCGCTCGCCATTGGTGCTGACGAAGACCGACACCCAAGCAAACTACAGATGAGCAAGGAAGACCGCTTGGGGCCGACGAAGATCTCCAACATGGGCATCCAAAATAGAGAGGTGAGCCAGACAACAACGAAGCCAGGACTCCAAAGTGGTGCCTCCCAGAAAGGTACAACCATGGATAGCCGCCACCGCCCGATCCCGAAGATCAGGTTTTCACCCGAAGCAAGAAGACAGGAGAGGGAACGCAGTGACGGAGCCTTCCGGGAGGATATAGATTCAATGGCCGCTGTCACCGTCAGCCAGTCAAAGGACTAGGCAAGTGATGTACCCTAGCCTCACCTCCACCGTCCCACCTTGGCTTCGTCAACCACCCGCAGCCACGCGGGCCACCTGCATGGCCATGGTTGCCCGTCCGCACATGAGACGAACGCACCGCCCCCAAACGCCACGCCTCCCGCCGGCAGAGACGTCGCCCTGCAACCAGACAACCACGAGACCACACAAAGGCCCCGACTTTGGCCCAACCGGTAGCCCCTGACCGACTGAGTCGCCCATGGACGCCCCACCCCCATACATCGATAGACCTGCGCCAGTCCGCCCACGGCCGAGGAAAGGGGGAGAAGGAGGAGCGGACGCATCCAGACCGACACACCCCTGTGTCGGCGAAAGGAAACACGGCCGCGTGGATGCCACCCATCCCTCCTACCAAGCTCCCCGCCGAACACGAGGAAAGGTGGAGAAGGAGGAGCGGACGCATCCGGACCGGCACACCGAGTTCTCTATCGAGCACCCCCCATGTCGACCCACCATGGCAGCCGACACACATCCTCGCGAGGCCACCAACAATCGCACGCCCACCGATGAGGGGTACCAAATTGACCCGCAGCCGCAGCCAAGGGAGCTCACCGGAGATGACCCCTCGCGCCGCCTGCCGACGTACAAGTGCCAGACCAGGAAGGTCCCGACGCGGACACGACCAACACTCCGAGCCACCACAACCACTGTGCCACCAGCCCGATGCCGAGGCAGGGGCGGTTGCCCGCAACCCACACCACCCACAATGCCAAGCGAGGGACCAGACCAGGCACGCCGTACCCCGCCCCCAACGCCCGCAACCCGAAGCCCCCCCCCCTCCGTCGCCATGATAGCCACCACCACCAGATATGCCCGCCGCCATGAACGGCCCCATCAGCCGCTCGCCGCTCCACGACTAGGAGAGTTCCCGCAACCACCGTAGCCACCATGGCCGACCGCGCCCTGCGCGAACACCGCGTCCCCGGGGGCCTTGCATCCCGCGCTGCAGGGGAACCACCGGGGGAAGAAGACAGCCCCGCCGCCGCCTATGCCGACCGGGTTTTGCACGGGCGTGCGCAGATTACAAGTGCTTCAGTTTCCAGATTACAAATACTGAAAAATGCTCAGTTGCCATACTGAATATATGCAAGAGGAAGGTCTTCGCAAAATAGCTAGAGACGAGCTGCTCAGGGTGGACAATGAGTGGTGATGCATCATCATTTTTCGAAACGGAGGCAAAAAAAATGCCTCATCGATTAATTAAGAAGAAGAGAATTGCCCAGTTAATTTACGGAAAAACGGGCTAAAACCGAGTGATGCATCATCATTGATCATCAACATTTTGGTAAGCCACCCGTTGCCTAAAAGGAAGACTATATGACCTTCATGCAATTTGTAAATGTTCTTTTGTAGCATACCTGATTTGTTCTCTGTATTTTATGATACTATACTGCATCATTTTTGTAGTATAATGATTACACCTTGTTGTATAATGCTTCTATCTCAATAGAACTTGTTAATAACGACATCTACAGTTATGCTTCAAATGAATTTCCAGAAGAAAGGTTTCAAACAAATGGTTTGTACTAGGCTGTCAACTTGTGACGGATGCAGCAATCTGCTCCTTTCAAAGCATTTATCATTTAGGTAATTGTGATACAGGAGCTAAGAAAAATTTCCTAAAAAGTCCAATACTTTAAGTCAGTACATCCAATGAAATAAGGAAACTCATACAAGTGTACCGTATGAACTATGATCCATATTTGCTAGGGTGGGGAACTGTGCAAGAAAGCTCTATTAGGGATTCTCTCTCTTGAAAACTGGATTAGAACCAGTCTATGCACATCTCTGCTGATTGCTCACTGCACTAGTGAAGACTGGTTCCAGTTTGTGAAAATTGCAATGAACATCTAACAACTTTCTCACCAGCGTTGGGCACTATCAGCCACTGACCCTCCCCCCCATAACATTAAGTTGATTACAACTAGTTTTAGTCAGGACTTGGACTTTACACTCTGGATTAATTTCCAGTGAGCATGTTGCATATGGAGAGGAAGAGGGAGAGAGAGAGAGAGAGAGAGAGAGAGAGAGAGAGATGAACCTCTGGTGGTGTTGGTGAGGGCGTGGAGCGATGGGAAGAGGCGGATGCGGAGGGATGCGGCGACGGGCAGGCCTTGAGCCCGCCACGGCGGCGCCCTCGCAGGCTGTCTCCTCCTGTCATGGTGAGGGACCGGCGCCAGTCCCCCGCCCACAGCGCCTGGCGAGCGAGGAGCGAGGAGCGCCCCGCCCACACCATGCCCACCGCTACCCACGGAGGCGACCAGCACATCCAGTCTGGCCCAGCGCTGCTGCCACGGAGGCGACCACCGCCGCCCCACCATGCCCACCGCCACCCACGGAGGCGACCAGCACATGCAGTCTGGCCCAGCGCTGCTGCAATGGAGGCGACCACCACCGCCGCTTGCAGGAGCAGACACTTCGTCCGCTTCAGCCGCCAGCGCCGCGGATAATTCCGGCCGATCCCACCTCTTCTGCTGCTGCTGTCTTCCTCTGCCTCTGCTGCTGCTGGTGGCGGTGGTTGCCTCCGCCTCTGTTGTTGTCTGCCCAATCGGTGACCCTGGCTTCCTCCAGCACCCCCGTCTCTGCTGCTGCTGCTGGCAGTTGAAAGGTACTCCAATTTTGAATGTCATCTGGTAAAATTGACAGTCATCTGGTGAAACTGAATGTTTGTCTAGATCAATTATTGCAAACATTGTAGAATTAGAGCAGATCATCCAATTTGAAGATATGCAGTCACTGTACCTTTGAACATATGCAGCACTCTCTGTACCTTGGAACAATTGTGGTGGTGCAGACCATCCAATTTCAGTTTCAATTACCGAAACTGAAACTGTCGCCATGAACGCCCCCACCAGCTGCTCGCCGCACCCGCCGCTCCACGACTAGGCGAGTTCCCGCAGCCACCGTAGCCATCACGGCCGACCGCGCCCTGCGCAAACACCGCGTCCCCAGGGGCCTTGCATCCCGCGCCCCAGGGGCCTATGCCGGCGGAGCGGAGGAATGGCTGGTGCCTGGTGGATCCGGCGGAGAGGGCGGCGGAGCGGAGGAATGGCTGGTGCCTGGTGGATCCGGCGGAGAGGGCGGCGGAAGGGCTGGTTGATCCGGCGGAGCGGAGGATGAAGAAGGGTTTGACCTGTGGTTGGGCTCGGGTCGGATTATGAACCGGCACGGAGCCGGTTTGGTCGAACCGGCACGCACGAAGGGCCCACCCGTCATCGGCGCAGCTCGGAAAACATAACCGGCCAGCGGCCACCCCGGCCCGCCGCCCCTGCGCACCCACACCGGCCATCGCCGTGAGCGGGAGAGATGACCCGGTGGGGGAAACGAGAAAAAAAAAATCCCTGTTGGGCCGCGAGAGAAAGAAGCCCCATGGGCTGCTTGTAGTGCCTCTCGGCGGCCTCGGTCGCCCGTCTTTAAAATCACCTCCCCTTCCCCTTCCCGCTCCTCGCAACCAACCGAGAGCTCCACCACCGCCTCCGCCTCCGCCTCCCCACCAACCCTGCCATCCTCCCCTCCCCTGCAACCCCGACCACGAGCAGCCGTCCGACGATGGACCAGGAAGCCGCCTCCTCCACGGTGCTCCGCCTCCTCCGCCGCCTCTGCGCGGCCGCGCCTGGTCCCGGCGGTGCCTGGAGGGAGGAGCTCATGGCCTTCCTATGGCGCCTATGGAGCCGGCTCCAGGCGTGCAAGAACCTGCACCGCGCGGCGCCGGTGCCCGTCGCTGACACCCGCACGCTCGACGGCGACCACGCGCAGGCGACCGAGGACGTGAGCAAGGACGCCGAGCTCGACATCGGCGTCATGAGCAAGAACGACGGCCAGGCGGAGCTCCGCAAGGACGGCGACGACGCGCAGGCGACCGAGGACGACGACGACTACTTGGCCAAGAAAGAGGGCGACGACGCCGGCTACTTCTCCTGCGAGACCGAGGACACCGAACACGATGACGAAGGTTACTTCTCCTGCGAGACCCAGGACGACAAGGAACGCGCGTTCGGCATCCAGTCCGACGACGCCCGCAGCACGGAGCGCGCGCTTGACATTGAAGTCGCCAAGCTCAAGAACGGCCAGGACACCCACCTCGCCAGCGCGGCCGACCTCAGCAAGGGCAAGAACGACGGCCAGGCGGAGCTCCGCAAGGACGGCGACGACGCGCAGGCGACCGAGGACGACGACGACTACTTGGCCAAGAAAGAGGGCGACGACGCCGGCTACTTCTCCTGCGAGACCCAGGACACCGAACACGCTGACGAAGGTTACTTCTCCAGCGTCAACGAGGAAGACGCCGACGCCGACGCCGACAGCAAGAACGATCGCGCGTTCGGCATCCAGTCCGACGACGCGGACGACAAGGAGCGCGACGTCATGGGCAATAACGCCGAGCTCGACGGCCCGGCCGTGATCGGCAACAAGAAGGGGTTCGGCGTCTGCTCCCAGATGGAGGTGCAGAAGGCACCTGCTCTGGCCCCGTGGGGCTCTGCTCGTGCGGGTCGAGCTCCTGCTCGTGCCGTTGAAGAGGAGGACGACGACCGCAGAGCCATCCACCTCAAGTACGTGGAGCTTTGCGCCTCATTCAAGGGCAACAAAACCTATTGCTTCTCCTGTTTCATGGAGAGCCAGCAAAAGAAGCCTGCCGAGATCGAAAAGAGAATGGAACAGGTTGGAATTCCAACTTGTTTAATTTCGCTTGCAACCAAAACTGCATTGTTTTCTGTCAATTCATATTGCTTTCTGTCTTTTCTTTCTTATCATCAGGCCACGAAACACATGGATTCTTCTCACAAGTCAAGCTCAAATCCTCGCAAGTGCAAAAAAAAGGGCTGCTTTGCCATGTCAAGAATTTCACAAGACATCGGCCACCACGAGAAATTCGCACATGGACTCTAGTTTGATCGATCCATAGTAGTAACTTCTCGCCAGTGAAATTACGCTGATAGGGTAGAACGTGATCGCAATGTGCTTCACTGGGTTAGAATGCGGCCCTGATAACTTTTGAACTGTAAATTTTCAGTTTCATTTTACTTGTTGAACGTGGAGAATTTTATGGATGAATTCGACCTCTGTATATACTTCTTCTCTTTGTTTTGTTTTTATTATGAATAATACACTGCATTGCATTGAACAGAGGGAAAACCACCAAATACACAAGTCAATTAACACCAGAAAAGGGAGAAATTGTATCTCCTTGGCGGATTGGTATTGTTGGTTTGAACAATTCAGAAAATTGGAAATTAATTTGCATCAAAGGGGAGACCATTTCCACAAATTTCATGGTTGTTTGCACCCAAGCTTCCTTAAACATGAGCTTTAACATGACCTCCCTGAGATCTCTTGACCAACTCAACAAGCAAAAAAAAATAGAAGTTATAACAGCAGCACCAATATCTTTGTAATAAGCTACAGACTCTACATGGACAATGTCATACTTAACTTGCGATTTTCCTAATTAAATAGAAGTAAAACAATTTAATTAGGAAGTTAGACATCAAGATTTCATGATCAAAGGCCCTGTTAAAGAAGGTAAAATCACAGAAATGAATTAACATGGCTGCTACAAAACAGAAAGAAGTATGTCTTTCCGTTAAAAATAGTTAGCTGCTAGTACTCCCCTTCTCTTCTGTACTTTGCTCTGTCACTCCTTTTACAGATGGTTGGTCGCCGCTCTTAGGCGCTTTGTTCTCTGCTTGTGGTGGGTCTCCTAGTAACCAAGAAACTGCATTGTTTCAAGCATCTTTTCTTTGCTGAAAACGTAAGGAGGGGACAGCGTGGACACTCCAAACAATCAGGATATACATTCACAATTTGACATTGCCATGCGTTCCGAACTATCTTTGCTTTCTCAGCTCATTCTCTTCTCTTTCTTCTCAGGTCCTCAAGCACATGAAGCATTTCCACAAATCAGGCACGGATCCTTTCAGGTGTAGCAGTCGTGGGTGTTATGCCATGGCAACAAACGCCCAGGATATCGGACACCACCAGTACTATGCTCACGGGCTTTAGCTCGATCGATCGAAGGAGATAAGAATCGCATGGGCTGGAGGAAGAAGATGTGACGGAGCTCTAGGCTCATCAGATGTGATAGATTTCTGTCTTTTTTTTTACCAAAGGCAAAAAATTGAGTAGTTAAATGCACTGCCTCTAGTGCCATGTGGAACATTAGTACAAATCATGTAGTAAATTGTGCTTCTGGAACAGTTACACAAGTGTAAATTGCGTCTCTCTTTCATTCCATTACAAATTTTAAAAACAGAGAAATGCATCCATTGCGAGCTCCCATCGCTGAAGTGATTTGCACAGCTTCAAGTAGTGCCAGGGCTTCACAACGTAGAGGCTCCGGACAACACTGACTTCTCCATCACTACCCTCGTCATAGGACATATCATCATCACTCTCAAAATATGGTGTTTCATCTCCATCACTTTCATCTACTTCCTCCGTTCCTAAATATAAGACATTTTAGGAATTGTACTATAAACCACATACGGATGTACATAGACATATTTTAGAGTATAGATTCATTCATTTTCCTCCGTATGTAGTCTTCTAGTGAAATACCTAAAAGGTCTTATATTTTGAAACGGAGGGAGTACCTTACATGTTTCTGGGACAATAAAACTGTTTAGCACATTGCAAGTCTTTCCATTTTCTTCCCCAAGCATCTTCTTTCTTTTGTTCTCCTTGAATTCTTGAGCATATTTTCTGTACTCAATCACCTCATCATCATCTGCGGAACTGTTGCTCTCTGTTGGAGGAACATCATAATCACTGTCACTATCACTATCTGCAGTAGCCACAAATGATTTTTAAGGCCTGAAAACTGGTAGTTTTGACACCTTGCCACACTGCTGAATTTCCTCTGTTTCCTCTCTCTGAACATGCCATGTTTCTTCTCTCTGAATATTCTCTGTTTGCTCTGTTTGTCTTGCCTGAATGTGCAGTGTTTCAGTCTCTAAACTTGCTTGTTTTGCTGATAGTTGTTCCTTCCAACCACTTGCTTCTGAACTAACATCT
Source organism: Hordeum vulgare subsp. vulgare (assembly GCF_904849725.1). NCBI lineage: Eukaryota > Viridiplantae > Streptophyta > Magnoliopsida > Poales > Poaceae > Hordeum > Hordeum vulgare. The sequence goes on from NC_058518.1 coordinate 73,440,695, forward strand.
CTAGGCACAGTAGCATAGATATCCAGTACACCAGCATCAGTGACATGACTTGCCATCATCTGCACTGATTTTGCATGCCTTACACCTGAAGGAAATCTGACAGAGAGATAATCCAATGGATCCATGCCTTACACCTGAAGGAAACAATGCAAAATAGCAATCCCAAGTTAGTGATTATTCTATTACATATACTGAATTCTTTTCAAAAATCCATCTTTTGGTTCAATTCGTTTAAAACCCTAACTGAAACTAAGCATATGTACACAGATTACAAACGGTTCAACTACAAAAGTGCTTAAAACAACGGCATGTTCAACAAATTTAATTTGCCCCCACGATCATGTAAACCCTAGCCGCAAATCAAACCCCCAAAACCCCCAGATAACAGCCACGAGCGTCTCCTCAATACAGTAAAACACGTGATTTCCTTCCTAGGGAGGAAGCACACTGACCTGATGGCCGCCGTCGGTGAGATCCTTCAGGGCATGCCGGTGCTCCTCACCATCGCCGTCGTGGTCGCTCAAATCGCCGGCGGCGTCGCCTGTAGAGAGGGAGAGGGAGAGAGGAAGGAAAAAAGGTGGGCACTCGATGGAATCGAGATGGTCTGGTCGCAACTACACCGAGTCCACCAGGTCCAAGCCTACATGGCACCGGCCCCTTTCCACGTCCGCAAAACAGCCGTCCCAAACCACCAGGAGAGTCGTCAGGGGGTGCTTTGCCCGGTTTGTGCAGATTTAGGGGATTAAGTGAGCCAAAATTGAGTCCAGGGGGTGATGTACTCCAAATCTGGGAGTTCAGGGGGTTATATACATTTAACTCCAACGTAGGCCACTGACAGACCGACTCGACATCTCCTGGAGCCAACTCTGTCTGGCAGCTTCAGGTTTGAAATTTGATGGATCGTCATTCTCGAAAGAAAGAAAAATGATGGATCCAGCTCCAGCTCCACCTTGTTCATTTCTGACAATGAAACCCATCCACCTAAATTCAGCGAATCAACAAAGAGTAAGTGTTTGATCTTCAGAAATGCTTCTCAACATGAGCTTGAGCCCGATGTCCGCTTCTCTATGTACTTCAGCCTACAATTTGCACTTAAAAACTATAGCTTATTAAATATCTTCACATGCTGGCCAGACCATTTGCTGCATATCTCAAGCATCTCCTGCAGCCTTGCGGCTCCTGTGGCAGAGGCTTGATAAAAGACCAGGCAATCATCAGCGTACAGTAGGTGTGACGGCCAAGAAGCATGGAATCGAACCATGATAACCTTAGCTAAGTAGCTAGGCCCTTTCTACTTCAAGAAACTGATCAGTCCTTCCGCAGACAGAAGGAAAAAGGGAGAAATTGTATCTCCTTGGTGTATTCCTCTTGTTGGCTTGATAAATTAAGAAAATTGGACATTAATTTGCACCGAGGAGGCGAGGAGGAGACTGCTTCCACACATTTCATGACTGTTTGCGCCCAACCTTCTTCAAAACTGAGCTTTAAAATGATCTCCCCGAGATATACCCATTCCAATCGATCATACGCTTTGGCCATATATTCACGCATATATATAGTAAATGTTAATTATTCTCTTCTTCCTCCCCTTGAGCACAGCACGATAACAAAATTGTTTTGTTCCTGCCTTTATGAAGAGCCCAATGTTTCTTAGCTCTTTGTGTGTAAACTTCAGTCAACTTGCCCATTAGGCCTTCATATTGTACTGTAAGCTGTTCCTCTGTAGCACCGTGCTGTTCTTGATTCCTTTGTAGTTCAATCTGCCAAGGCTGTTCTTCTACCTCGCTGAATGATGAGAAATGGAATGATTACGTTGAACCTGCAACTTATTGTAACTTGGTCTCCAGTCTCAATACAGTGATTGACTTGTCCTCACAGCTCCTCCTTGCGCCATCTTCTCAAGGTGCATTTCTGAGAAGGTGCCACAACATCCATCTAAAACAAACCCCTGGAATATAAATACATTCCTCAGCTTCTACAATAAAAACAGATAGCTCATATACAAAGACAAGATATGCTCTTCTGGATATTTCTACACTGCATATTATAGAGCCGATACCTTAGTTGCTGGTATCATGCAAACTTAGGAAGCCAAGTGATGAACTTATCTAATGTCGGAGTTAGGTCCATATATCTGTTTCAATAATTTAGGTTCATACGTAGACTACTCTTGTTTATACTCTACATGTAAAGAGTATAAGACTCCCTCAGTCCCTTAATGTCAGACTATTTTTTACATTAGTGTAGTGTCAAAGAACGTCTTACATTATGGAACAGAGGGAGTAAGTACTAATGGGCAAATGGTATAGTAACACCAGTCATGTGTACATACAACTTTCACTGGAAAAACTCTAGAAGAAGAAATTTAGAAGTTAGAACAGTAGCAGCGATGTTTTAGCTTGCCAATTGCTCAAGAACTTTTGAGGATGGAAAACTCGTCTTCAGGCAAACACAAGTCACCAGAAGGTTTTGTCAAGTTACCGGATATATATAGTTACCACTTACAAGTCTAGCCCAGCGCAATAACAAAATTGTTTTGTTCCTGCCTTCATGAAGAGCCCAATGTTTCTTAGCTCTTTGTGTGCAAACTTCAGTCAACTTGCCCATTAGGCCTTCATATTATACTGTAAGCTGTTCCTCTGTAGCATTGTGCTGTTCTTGACTCCTTTGTGGTTGAACCTGCCAAGGCTTCTCTTCTACCTCACTGAATTGATGAGGAATGGAATGATTATGTTGTACTTGCAAGTTACTGTAACATGGTCTCAAGTTTGACAATACAATGATTGATTTGTCACCACAGCTCCTCCTTGTGCCATCTTCCCAAGGTCCCAGTCAGCCGGTGCCACGGCATCCATCTACAACAAACCCCTGGAGAGAAAAAAAAATCATTCCTCAGCTTCTACAACAAAAACAGAAAAATCATTACAGAAAAGCAAGATATTATTATCTTCTGAACATTTTCTACACTGCATACTATAGCCGATACCTTAGTCACTGGTACCACAGAAACTTAAGAAAGCAAGAGTTAGTCCATATATCTG